>NC_056702.1:3756374-4056374 GCF_018831695.1 Puntigrus tetrazona | reverse complement strand
ATTCAAAAGGATACATAGTTTGATGATAAATGTCGAAATTTTTATTCCGAGCTCCACCAAGTGGTCAAGGGGTGCATTTTTTTAAGGGCCGTTCAAACTGACAGCAATTAAACTGCTGGAGTTTGACGAGCAATCTCTACTGTCTTCACTGGCATTGGTAGCTGGCTCATTATATCACTGTATTTATGCAAATCTAGTGATATTATCATACATTAACGAGTTGAACTCAAACAAAGTTCCAAAGTTTTCACCAGCTCTGCCAAGTGGTAATGAGCCTTAAAGGAACAGTTCACCCAAAAATGAAAAATCTGTCATCATTTAGTTACCCTCAAGTACTTCGAAATCCGTATGAATTTCCTTGTTCTGCCGAACACAATGGAAGACGTTTTGAAAATGGTTTGTAATCCAGAGATGTTTTGGTCATCACTGACTTTCATAGCAGGAAAAAAAAATAGTATGGAAGTACAAACTTACTTCCTAAATCATGACAGAGTTTTCATTTTTGAGCGAACTATTCCTTTGAGCATTTTAATGGGGATGTCTTTAAAATGATTAAATGTAATTTACGAGACGTGACTAAAACATTTCATATTAATGCAAAAACCTTTAATAAATAATCTTGAAAAAGAAAATAGTGTCTCACACACACACCTGCCATACCTATGATGGGTTTCTGGAGGACGAGACCGATCACCTGCAGGCATATTCCCTCCAGCTGCTGACTGATCTAAGATTACCAGAAACAGAGAGAGAGCGAGCGAAGGGAAACATCAAACTCATTTCTGCTTCAAGACACAAATCGCAACATGTTCAAACAAATTTGATGTCATTTAAAGAGACCTTTCACCCAAACGTGATCATTCTCAGCAGGAAAATTTGCGAACAAATTATTCAGGCAAATCTTATGAATTGGATAAACGTACTCGTGTGAAAATAAAAGTCTCGAACATAATTTGTTCATGAATTGGACATTTCAGTCCATTTCTTGAACAAAGTGAAGCGTATCACTTCATCTGATTTCATTATATTGAAACAAGCAGCAAGGATATTCTTCAAATAAATGAATAAATTTGTATGCAATAAATATTTCTTTGCATTATTCTCAAGTTTGTGCAGCAATTTTAGTTTTTTTTTTAACCCACAAAAAATGTTCCAATGCAGAACTGATTTGTGCTCAGGCTCAAACAAAAAAATTTAATTAAAATAAATAAAATAAAATATTTTTGTTTTCTAGTTGAATACATTTTAAAATGTAATTTATTTATGCTATGGCAAAACTGCATCTTCAGAAATCAATCTAATAACAGCATTTATTTCATTATAAATGTTATAACTGTCCTTTCAGTAAAGTTTGACTAATTCATATAAATTACTGATATACTGATCAGTCCATGCTGAATAAAAGTGTTAATAAATTTCACAAATTTCTCCTCATGCTGAATCTCCATTAAAAAGGCCTCAAGCTAGTATCCAAACCTCTTTTCGGTCCCCCATGACTGTGAGGATAGTGTCTATGGTGCTGAGGATACCGAGAGCCATCACAGTCTTATCTTCACTTTCCTCGTATTCTTCACTCTGGAGAATCTTGCTGAAGATCTCGGCCTGTGCACAACAACCTCTTTTAGCACGAGCCGCGCACACGTCACGATAAACCGAGAAGACGAGTGGAGTACCAGGTTCTGCGTCATATCCACGGCGATGACGGCCACTTCCTCGCTGTATTCACAGATCATCTTCTGAATGACGCTGGTGAGGTCATCGTTCTCCGTCTCCTTGATGATGTGCAGCAGCTCCTGCATCACAGGCTTGATAAAGGGTCGGACGTAGACCTTGGCTGCGCTCACACAATACACACGATGGAGAGAGTTACGCAAGCACTGGACAGGCAGACGGCAATCCAATAGTTTCTTGAACCAATTACAGAGAGTAAACTAATTTCATTTAGTAAAATTAATTTGCTCCATGTAAGGTGCATTAGTGTACATTTCGTTCTCAAATGAAAGCAGACGCATTTATTTTCATTATGCATGTCTTGATAAAGCCTACACGCTTTCATTTTTTATTCCGTCTGTTGATATATCTGTAACACGGTTCCCAAACCAGTAAATACTGTATTCTCCTCATAGTGTGAAATTAGTGTTTCTCCTCTAAGCCCCGCCTTCCTGAAATTGGTCGATTTGTAAAAAGCTCATAATTCTAAAAAAAAAAAAATCGAGGTGTGCTCTGATTGGTCAGCTATCCAAGGCGTTGTGATTGGCCGAATCTTTCAAACTACTGGTTCTGAGACTTTAGTCTTTGCAACTTTAGGGATCTTATCTATGGACTAACAGCTTGTAACACTCCAAAGAGAAAGAAAAACTTGAGGTCTTTGTTCGTCTGTGGAACAAAAATGAAGATTTTTCTGATAAAATCCGAGAGCTTTCTGGAGACTTCAGTGTCATGTTTATCTATCCATGACTGGCCTGGTTATTGTAAAAAATCCAGTGCTGTCAAATGATTAATCAAGATTAAAATCGCATCCCCCCCAAAAAAATTGTTTGCAGAATCTGTGTGTGTGTACTCTGTTTATGTTAATATAATCACAAACACACACACATATAATTAACAGCAACAATCCAGCAAAACTTTCAAATCACTTCATAAACTGCTCAAGTAGTCGACTAAAATGTGTTTTAGTTTTAAGTGTGTGTGTGTGTGTGTGTGTGTGAGAGATCAAACCTTGCTCCTGGTTCCTGACCAGCGTCTGCAGTGCAATGGCTGCCTCCACTTTGACAGGCATCTCCTTGTCATCAACCAGGTTCTGCTTGACCAGCTCCACAGCGTTTCTCAGGACCAGCTCATTATGAAACCTCAGAGGACTGAAGGAGTGCAGCACCCAGCACGACTACACACACACACACACACAACAGAAAGACCAGAATCACGTCTCCATGGAAACCAGTGTAGCTTTGAAGGACTCTTGACAGAAGCAGTTTTGATTGCCGAAGTTGTGTGCAAAACATGCCGTCAAATTCAACTAGTCGTGGGTTGTTTGAGTGGCTAGTTGATTATGCTCACCAGAAATAGACTATGAACCAGGAGCACAGACTATTAACAGGGTAAATGACAGATAGCCAACAAATAACCACTCTAATTCAAATCACACAAAACTGTTAAGCCTTCACAACAAGAGTCTTAAAGCACCAATTATGTGTAATAACAGCATTTATCACAGAAGGCAATTAGAAATTTGACAGTAATTGTCCAAAATTTAATGTTGGAGATTTTGTTAAGAATGAGGTGCTTTGATGGCTGAAACGGCAGCACTTTAGAGGGCTGGATTTATAGACAGCTTCTCCGAAATGGTTTTATTGTGCTGACAGCTAATCTAATAATTAGCTATCATGCCAGAGCCCTCTCAGAGGAGATCTTCAAAGTTTAATTAAGAAGACTTTAAATGTAAAGAAAAACTCAGTAAGTGACAAGTCTGTTATCAAGTCCTGACCAAATCCTATCCTAACACTAGCAAAAACAATAAAACACAATAGATCAAATATGAAATAAGAATATTAGATCAAATAGAATAAATGAAATTAAACTTGTTAACTGAAACATGTTTAATGCTAACATTATGAAATAAAACAAAAAGTCTAAATCACATAATAAAGTTAACAAAAATAAAAATATATTTAAAATGTATAATACATAAAAATATTTTAAAATAAAAATAATAAAAATAAAAATATTATACAAACACCAATCCCTTATAAATAGTTATATTTTAACTTAATACAGTAAGCCATTTGCTTTTTATTTTTATTTCAAGTGCTTTGGTGATATGTGTTTTGAGATGTGTTATACTGTAACATTTAATAATGTAATCTGGCAGTTAAACACTCACCCGGGCCCTTAAGTAGCCAAGATTAGAGTTGAGCAGAGGAAACACATAGTTTTGTAACATGAGCTCCATCTGGTCCCTGTACACCCGCTTCTGCAGAAAGACGAGGACGAGGAGGAACAGTGTAGCAGGAAGCTTGTAATTCAATTGAGAACACAAAAGATCTTGCTAATTAAATCTAACCTTTAACAAGGGTTGAGCCAAGGCACCGATCACATGCAGGGCCCCGTCCTTCCTGCGGGGGTCAGCGTTGGGATCCATGAGGATCTGATGGCAAAACTCCATCATCTGAGGCAAGACCTGAGGAAAAAAAAAGTTAAAAATTAGATCACAAACCCAAAGGATACGACAAAACACGTGCAATTGAATCATATGACCTGCAGAAAACAGCACCCGTAATGAAATACTTGAGGTTATTTCACTCTGAATCCTTCCCTCCAAGTAACTCTGATCAGATCTCAATGCGTTTCTTGGAAAGTCTGGAGTGTTTCGTTGGAATGTAAATGTAAACAAGAGCTCTGGCATTAAAGAGCGGTCTGAGGGTGGACTCACCTCCTTCCTTTTCCTGGCTGCTGTACACAACAGAGTCTGGGCGGCCGTGGCTGGAGACACGTGATCATCATACATATCTACAGAACACACACAGATCAGCCAATCAAGAACAACAGCTTCCATCCCTGAATTCACTGACAGAGGAAATCAAACAAAAAAATCCGTATTTTTCAGCCTTAACTAAAATACATCAGAAAAACCACAATCAACCGAACAGCCATTGCATTCAACAATAAAAATGCTTAATGCATAGATTCAAACAGTTGAAGTCTAGTAAAAATTTGTTTTTTTAATTAAAATAAATAAATAAATAAATAAATAAATATATATATATATATATATATTATCCAAAAAAGTTAATTCACACAATTCATATTTATAGATAATATATCTATTAATAATAACCACTTTAATTTTGCAAATCATTTTGATAAATTACAAACTATTTTAGCTCCATTAAAGCATTAAAACATCTCCAGAGTTGCAAGACAAGGAGAAACGGTGAAATTAATCAACTTAATGGCCGCATTGACTGAAAAATGTTTGAATTAATAAGTTCCCCGTTTCGAATGGATTTCCCAGCGGGAACGTAATAATGCTAGAGATTTTCGAATCAAAAACATCTCTCCTTTTCCGCCCTCTCATATTCACAAACCGGACAATATGAGAAACGAATGCACTGACACAGCCTTTACAAAACTAAAAAAAGCACACATTGATAAGGAGAGAGAAAAAAAATGATAAAGTACACTGACTAAATTTCATGCGGATGTACTCGTACGGATCTTCCTGCCACAGTCTTTCATCTTCATCCTTATAGCACATCAGAGGAAACACCACCTCCTGAGTGATAGTCTGCAGTGACAGAGGTATTACTTTATCGCTGTATGGAAGTCGTAGTTTATATAGAGTCACGTGACGCTGTTCCTCAGCTGCTTCCCACCTGCATGTGCGGTTTCATCTGTCTCCATGTGAGCGAGTGAGACACCCCCTGAGTCATGTAGCTCAGAGCCTGCTGGAGGACACGAGGACTCACGTACTGCCTCTGCCGGTGCTGGCCAATCGCTTTCAACAAGACCTGCAGGAAAAACAGCATTTCACTCAGCCACCGTGCAGCTAACGCCACAATACAAATGCCGTTCATACCTGCTGGATTCCTACAGCGTACGTCTTCAAGAAAAAGTCTGCAAACTCCACATATTCCTTCGTCACATTTCCTGGACTGCCATATCTGTCGAAAGAAAACCAGTAATAACGTATCTAACTGTTACCGCGATGGGATTATATAAAATCTAACACACATTATGATAAAATATACATTGTTATTAGTGTATGAAACCAAATATAATATAAAGTCACAGAATATAAAAGTCATTGCGATCAGAAAATCCTAAAAGATGCAACTAATACACAGAAATATTAAACTACTGTTATTAATATTTAAATAATATTAGTATTATTAATATACATAAAATTATATAATAATAATATTTTAAGTTATTGTGATACAAAAATACAAAAACATACAAAATATGTGCAATTGTGTCATTGTGATTAAACTAAATATATGACTAATACACAGAATATTATATTTTGTCACACAATTAATGCACATTAATGTACAAATTGTATTAATAATCTACATAATTATAATCATACAAAATATATCACTAATATACAAAACATAGCATACAGAAATATACTACTACTATAAATAATAATAATAATAATAAAATGTTAATTTCTAAATAATAAAAGTATTATTTAAATATTAAACGAATAACGATGATAATAGTAGTTATTGCTATAATTCACAAACATCCCTACATTGCAAAATATAGAAACATAATATATGCAATAAATGAAAAAGTTATTTGTATGGATGTAAAAAATCATCCATAAAATCTCAATTAATATGCAAGACAGAACAGAACAGAATAGAAATAAAAACGATATTAATTCCCGGGTGCTGCTCTGTTTTTAAGTCTGCTATTGTGAAAGTGCATTTCCTGTTAGAGGATCAATAAAGTTCTTTCTATTACGAATGCCCACAAACGAGGCTTGCGGTCTGGCTTGTTTAATCACCTCTCAAACATTCTCATGATGATGTGCAGAGCCCATTTCTTGCATTTCCACCAGATCAGTTCCGGTCGGTCGTCCTCATCAGCTTCCAGGGTTTCCTGGAAATTATTCAGCAAAGAGTCATAATCACAGAACAATCGCATTTACCGAAAAGACCATAATGTTGAAAAAAAGCCCGGCAAGCTTACTGCAGGGACGTCCCGATCCACAACTGTGCGCAGGATCTCCATCCAGTGGGTCATGACGGTGTTATTGATCAGCTGTAGCGGTAGGGAATACTGCAGAAGTAGACACAAACAGGGACTTAGCACGGACCTGTTGGGACTAACCCGGGAAACCAATGATCACACACCTGTACAAGAGCGTGGAAAATCTTCAGGATTTGCTTTTGGATCAGAACTGAGATGAAGGTGGCATCAGACAGGAGTTGAGTGATGAGCTGCTGGAGCCGGGGCAAGAAGATCTGCATGGCAGCTAACAGAGGGTCTCGCTCCTCAGCCTTCTTAAACCTGACCCCCACAGAACCGTAAACACCGGCTTTCAGACACCATTTCTATTTACTTTCAGAAGCCCCTGAAAACTGGTTTCAGGCCAGACAAGTTGTAAATGAGAACGTAACAGACTCGGAGAAATTGCTTGCTCATTAACGGATCCTCTGCCGCGAATGGGTGCCGTCAGAACGAGAGTCCAAACAGCTGATAAAAACATCACAGCTGGGAAAAAAAGCTGTGTATTTATAAAATAACAAATCCATCAACACGTTTGAACTAAAATGAGTCCTCTATCCATAATAGAGCAGTGTAGAGTTAAAAAGTAGTCTCATTTGAATCAGGAGAGAAACATGCACAGATCAAGCACTGTTTATAAACCGTACGAAACAGGTTCAAACTGATAGGTTGGTCAATTTTTAAAGGAGGGGACAACAGGTAACTTTATTAATTGAGGAAACGTTGAATTTAAAACGTTTTAAGAATGAATTTGTTTCTTACAAACATAGACTCATTCTGACAGCACCCATTCACTGCAGAGGATTCATTTCTCCAAATCTCAAATCTTAGCCGAAATATAGTGATTTTTTTGTTGTTTTTTTTAGAAAATTTGTCGTTTTTAACTACTCTTTGAACCTCGATTGAAGGTTGATAATTATGACATTAGCGAAAAGAAAAATGTCACAGGTAATGAAAAGAGAGACAAAAATCTTGTGCTTCACTCACTCGTAGTTTTTGACGAGTTGGTAAAGAGCGAGCAGACTCCCGTACCAGCTCCCACTGTTTGGTGACTGCAGGTATAGGTTAATTTTGTCCACTACACCCGTCCACCGTCCAGGAAAGTCGTGTTTTATTATGGCACGCAAACACACCGTCAGCTGAGCCCTGCCAACCAACAAAAAGAGTCATTTTCCAGTGATAACACCTGCCCGCAGGTACACAGCCGTCTTACCTTATAGACTCTGGGCAGCGAATAATGGCCTCCACCATGTTTTCTCGGATCTGTCCGCGATCGTTTTCATGGATGTTGAAAGGAAACACCACCTCTCCCAGTGTGGGCTCTCGGTCCTGCCAGTACTGACTCACCATGTTCTTCAAGTAGATGGCAGCTAGGGCAAGAAATAATGGCACCAGCGGCAAACGCAAACGATTCGGTTGAGTCATTTAGATTCAAAATCAGATTCACTCAGCTTGACTGATCAGCATCAACCCGCTTGAAGAAGAGAAAAGCTCTTACCTGCCTGCCGGACAGGAAACTCCACCTGGTCCGAAACAATGATCTGCAGCAGAGTTGGGGCGAAGTTGATGATCTTGTAGGACTGAAAAAAAATAACAATATCTTAAATTCGAGATTTTTATAAACATTACCAGTTTGCAATCCTAAACGATTCTTCAGGGCCAGGAACGCAATTTTACATTATCTCACAAAATTATTGGTTTCGTGCTAATAATTTAAGAATTATGACACTGCTTATATTGAAAAACTATGATTACATGAACATATACAACGAACAACGATGTTAAAAACCGAACTGAATGAACAATTTCTTTTTAGAAATCGCAGATTTTCGTATGCAGGCGCATCGGCTCGTCTTAACACGCATTGTTCATCTGGAAGAGAAATGAGTTTATGTGGAGCGCTTATGTGTGTGGATTGCACTGAATTGCATCAGTGGTCTGTGGCAACGGTGATTTACATGCAGCACAATCAGGACACAATGAAAAATGTCATATCACAGCATAACACCCATAAACTCTACATTCTACATTATTCAAAGGGATTTATAGGAGTTTTTCCTCTCTGACATCAAACCTAAAGCAGATCAGTCCTTAGAATAAAGCACAGGACACAAATATTATCATAACTGAGTTGGTTGTCAGAAGAGGAGCGCATCTGCCTCTGTTGTGGCACACTGATGCCATTGATGCATTGCAACTAGTTTGCAACCTCATAGGTACGAAGCCAGACATCTAAATAGTAAACAAAGACAAAATAGTGTCGCAGATAAAACGATTAAACATCACCCTGGCTTATGCATTAATATCAGGCCTTAATTTAGCATATTCACTGAAGGCATCTCTGCTCTCATGGTGCTTCTGGTTCCTAAAGAAACAACAAACTTCTCTTGATGGATCACTGACCTGGTTGAGCTCATTCTCAGCCGCTAGCCTGAGATTCGGATCTATGGTGCCCTTCAGAGCTTGTATGATTCGATTGGGATCCATTGGGCCCGGTGCGATGGATTAATTTGAATAAACTTTGGACTATCGGACAGATGCGCGGACGATCAGATGTCTCGGATCTTACAGGCAGCCCTGCCCCAGTCTGCCGTCAAGCGACTGTCATCGTCGCAAAGAACAAAGCCCAAGCGAGATTTTACGGCAGAAGCTGGCATGACAACTGCTGCCCACGGGTAAAATTAAAGGGACCTTTTTTTTTAATATGACGATGATATGAATCTTTAAACTGCATCTAAATTGTGGCACAAAATCCGACTCTTCGAATCGAGTATATGCAATATTCAGTATGCATATACATTTTATATTTATGACGAGACACCGCAGGTGAACAGGGTTTAAAAATAACCAATAATTATCGCCTGATGTACCCAGTTTAACGATTACATTGATAATTGTAAATTATCATTGCAAGTTTTTCAGAAATGTTATGTTTAAATGTGCAAATGAGGCATTATTCAATGAAATATGGTCGAATTTGCATGCATTTCTAGTGCAAAAAAAATCTGAACACTGCATAAAGTCAGTTTCAAAAACGTATTTTATTTTTTATTTTTCCATGTCAAATGTTTTTACAAATTATATATGAACAGATCTCTGTGTGTCTCAGAGGTGGAATAGAGATGGGAGATTAATATAAAAATCATTTCGATAAAACAGCCTTTGAAAATATGTATTGTGATGGAAATGCACGTGCTTAACAGTGTCTTTTGGGATGTTTTCTTTCCACGACTCTGAAAGAACACTTCATAAAAAATCTCAAACTTGACAGGTACAGCGGTGTCTTCGCTTAAATAAAATGCGAAATTAAACGTCCGACCCGTTTGCGCATTTATTGTATATCATGCGCGTTTCGTATATAGACTTGCGTGTCTCCTTTGGCTTGCCATAGTGTTGTCGTTGAAAAGTGTCATGGTGGCGTTTAGCACCAAGAATGCGAATTTTACCAACACAAACCTGTCTGAATCGCTTAATTTTGACGGTGTGATCCGTTTTGTCCCTTTCCAGCCACCGCGCGCGTCAAACAGTTTTAGCGAGCGTTTAAAAACGCCGTACCGCGTGAATGTGTCGCTGCTGTAAGCGGATCTGCGCTGATTCTCTCGGTCATCATGAGTGACATACAGCGCGACGATGAGCTCCGGCCGGTCCCCAAAGAGCGAGCCGTGCTCGAGAGTTTCTTCACTCAGCTCGGGATGTTCTGGTTCGACCGCGCCAAGGATTATGTGGAGAAGGAGAAGGACGCCAGTAAGAGCGCGGGGGCCACATGGGCGTCTCTCCTGGCCGCGCTCGCTCACCTGGCCGCCGCAGAGAAAGCCTACCACAACATGACCTTCCTCGGGCAGAAACTAGGTATGGAAGAAGCGTTTGCAATTATGAATTCTATCGAAAACGACAATAAAGTCAGAATTATAATCATGGATTACAGACGTCGATATTTTGAAAATGAAAAGCCACGAATTTGGAAAGATAAGTGGAAATTATAATAAGGTTAGACAAGTCATATTTATGAGATTAAGTCTAAATTTATATTAAATTGATGAGTTGAAAAAATGTCAGGTAGTATTAATGAGAGAAAATAATGACTATCAAAATTGTGATAGACTATAAATTGTAAAGTAACAGCTAAGATACCAAATCATAATTATGATCTAATCAAACCTTAAATATAACAACAAAATTATGAAATAAGAAAAAGGACAAGTTATAATTGGCAGTCAAACAAAGCTATCAATTGACAATTTTTTTTAAATATATGTATATGTAATATGTAATTTATTAATTATCATTATGTGACCCTGGACGTCAAACAGTCATAAGTTGTCATAATAGACAATACATTGTATGGGTCAAAATTATAAATGTTTCTTTTATGCCAAAAATCATTAGGACATTGAGGTTTTTCCAGTGGTATTAAATGTTAAACACTTTGTGATTATGCTAGTAATTCAGTTACATATGATGCAAGATGGGTTTTTTTTTTAACTTTTTTTGACAGAATAATGGCGTGGCGTTTTAGGGAAAAAATAGTATTACCGTAGTATATGTGCCATGATAATATCAGGTGTCGAATATGCCAGAAACATAGAAAAACAAAACAAAAAACACTGCATTGTACTGTACACTTACCAAGTTTTTTTTTGTTTGTTTTGGTTTATTTTAACAGTGTATGATATTTAAATACAGCAGATGGCGCCATGTGGTCATACATAATGCATCTCCATCTGCGTGCTCTGTTATTAAATTAATATTCAGGCTGAAACACTAGAAGTGCCTCCAGCATTGTACTGTTTTAATGCCGTCACATTAATGTACGCGTGTCACGCAGGTGGTCAGTCATTTTTCAGCCGCAAGGATTCCATCAGGACCATCTATACCTCCCTGAACAATGAACTGAAGAAGGTGGTGTCCATGGGCCGCCACACATCCGCAGGCTCCACTCCCAACCTGGAGGACCTCCTGCCCCATTTGTCCGAGCAGCTGTGCCACTTCACACAGGCCAGGATGGAGATCGCAGACTTCTACGAGAAGATGCATTCCCTGGGCAGCCAGAAGACCGTGAACTCTGAGGAGCTCGTGAGCACGCTGGAGAGCATTCTGCAGAAGTACAGTTCCAGGTGGGAGACATGTTTCATTCACTTCATCACAATGAGCAACGGTCTGAGAATGGTTTTAGATTGAGGATCGTCCTGTGGTGTTGTATGTTTTCTCTGCCAGCAGAGGGAGCTGTGGCTCGCCTCACTCAGATTAACCCCTTATTTATTAGCAAAACGTATTTTTTAATGCTCAATACCAGTAAAATAGAAAAAGTATGAAATCTCCACCTCAAAGTAAACAAAAATAAAAGACGAGAATTCTTTTCAAATCTTTACTCAGAAATGGACTTAATAGAAAATGAATAATTAATAAGTAATAAATGTGTATGAAGAGTTAAATTGCAAAAGCGTTTTTTTTTTTTTTTAACAATTCTCAGAAATCGTGTTTTTTCATCGTGCATTCCAATTCATCTCAATCAAACTGTATTTGGGTTATTACATTTTTTTAAAGAGCGTGCGCCATCCTTTTTTTCCCACTGTGCATAATCTCAATCAAACTGCTTTTTGGTTATTTTGACAAAGTAAAAAAAAAACTGCTAACACAAAAACAAATGTACAAAAAAAAAAATCATAATAATAAAAATGGTTTTTAAAGTAAACATACATATATAATTTTTCTATGTTTTTATTAATTTAATATGAAATATATATATATATATATATAATTTTATTTTTTTTTTTTTTTACCCTATAGTCTCAAATGAACTTTCATAGAACATTACCAATAATTTGCCTAAATTGAAATGATAGTAATCTATACACCGTGATGGAACCAAGCTTGTGTGCAGTAACTGATTACAGTCACATTATTGTTTAAGCCCTTTCTAATAAAGATTTGTTTAGCGTCATTTGGATTTTACAAAAATGATCTTGAAAACGAGATACAAATGGAAAATATGGCCTGTTAAAGTGGTAACTGTAAGAGCAGGTGATGTCTGATAAAGCAGTACGTGAGCCCAGCACCTGGTTAATGACATCTGAAGCCGAGCGCTCCCACTGACTGCTCAAGGTGAACTCTGCACTTCAGAGAGAGAGAGATGGAAGAAAGGAAGGATGCCAAACGTTGAGTCATCTCACAAACGTTATCTGATCAATTAATCAGTCAGCCAAGTGCTCAGCAGAGATTTGTTTTTTTGCCAGCGGTGTGACGCTACAGAGTTTGACCTTGAGAAATCAGCCGTGAACTCCATCAAATGGCTGCTGGCCTACAAAGGAAATGCAGATTTGTGTTGCAAAAGTCATTATTTCCAAACAGGTTTCCTCAAACACTCCCGTCTGCCAGTGGCTGGTTAAACATAGCCCCGCCCCTAAACGCTCACTATTGGTTGCTGTGTGAAGATGTTCTCTGAATTGCACTGCGATAGAAAGGACTTTTTTTTTTTTTTTTCTATGAAGAAGCTGACGTTTCTTTCTCTGTCTGTCATTTCCTCGTGCTCTCTTTCCGGCTGCCTGCTAAGACATGTAATTAATGATCAGTCAGGGGTGAAGAATTTTCACGCTGCTGCTGAATGCAGGAGATGTAATGAGCTCTACGCCGCCCTGCAGTATTCATGACTTTCTCCGGCACTAATGAGCAAAGAGAACAAGCTGCTGCAGAGCCGCTCGCTCGCACACAAACGGGGGACAGATTGCAGGATCACAGAGATGTTGACAATCGTCCACCATCTTACATCATCTCTTATTATCATGATATCAGAATTCCATTTCGAATAGGGCTGCATGGTAATATTGATGATATAAAATGTGAAATTGTGAAAAAATACAGGAAATTTTATTTGCTTTATTTAGAGAAAAAAATAATACACATAACTATAAGTTCAGGAGTGCATCTGCGTTTAAAAGGATTTTGATCTGGAAACTGGAACTTTTTTTTATTCTTTTGGAGTCGAACAACGTTGTTACTTTTTACAAGAACCAACTTGCCATAAAATGAACAGAAAAAAAACTAAAAAAACTTATAAAAATATTAATAAATTAATATTAAAAAATATTATAAAATACTGTATGACTATAAATATATTAAATATTATTGAATATACAAAAAATGCTACGAGAGGAATTATGCTTTTAATAGTTATGCATAAAAAAAACAAACATCTCGGAGCTGAAACGCAAAATCATGGACTCTTGATTTGTTTTAGTTTTTTTTCAACATTGTAACACATTAAATTAATCCTGAAATGTTTAAGTTGAAATACTAATACACTATAGAATAATTTATCTAATTAAAAATAATTAAACACAAATAATTAAATCATTACATTGTGTAGATAAAAAAAATGTGACAATTGAGAATATAATAAAAAAAAAAAAATTGTACAGTGTACAAAATTTGAAATCTGCAGTGCATGACGTATTTACCCATGACGTATTGACACTGTGGTTTTTATTTTCTTCTAGATTCCACCATCCAATCCTGAGCCGTCTGGAGAGCAGCTTCCAGGTGGAGGTGGACGTGTTGACGCAGCTGCTGCGATGCCAAGCGCAGATCTCCGAGTGGCGCTTCCTGCCGTCTCTGCTCAACCTGCACGGCGCCCATTCCAAACTCCAGGCGTGGGGTCAGGTGTTCGAACGGCAGCGGGAAACCAGAAAACACCTCTTCGGAGGCCAGTCCCAGAAGGCCGTGCAGCCTCCGCACCTCTACATGTGGCTCCAGCGCCTTCAAGCGACGCTCCTAGCCAAATTCAGCTTCTACTTCCACGAGGCTCTGAGCCGGCAAACGTCGCAGTCCGAGATGAAAACCCTGACGGCTCGGACCTCCCTAGATTACTTCGGCAAGATCTCAGCCTTCATTCGCAAACACGACGCTTCCAACGTCTCCTTGGTCTTTGACAACCGCGGCTCCGAGAGCTTCCAGGGTCACGGATACCACCATCCGCACTCCTACCGGGAAGCTCCCAAAGGCGTGGAGCAGTTTCCGGCCGTCGTGTCGCTCCCCGGCGGAGAACGGCCCGTTACGCATTGGCCCAATGTCATCATGATCATGAGCGACCGCTCGACGGAACTCAACGCTCTGGATAAGGTGGTCCACTTTTATGACGATAAAGTCCAGAGCACCTACTTCCTCACGCGGCCTGAACCGCACTTCACTGTAGTGGTGATCTTCGACGGCAGGAAGTCGGAGAGGGACTCCAACATCGTGGCATTCCTCCAGGAGCTGACGGGATCGCTGAGGAACACCAAACCCTTCACCACACTCAAACCGGGCTCCAAGGGATGAACCGCTGCTTATTTATCAGTACAGGCTATTTTCACTCGAAATATAGTTTATTTTAATAGGATATCGGTTTCTGTTGCTCTTTTATTCACTGCGCTGCTGAAACCCTCGTTGAATGTAATCCGTTTTATCCTGTTCCCTTTGAATGACTATTAAAGAGGTCCAAAAGCTTCTTAATTCAAACACTTTCAGACCAAAGACGAATACTACAACTGTGGCTCTTTTTTTTTTTTTTTTTTTTTTTTTTACTTTCAGCTCGTGTTCCTGCTTAGCTATTGGATTTGCTTTACCGAATGCGAAAGGGACCCACTGCAAAGACTTTTATTGTTCATTTGCCGTGTAACACATTTTAATGGCCATTGGTTTTAACGTTTAGAATAATTTTTTTTGACCATTGTGTACGTTGTCACTTGTGAAATAAAGCTTGGAATTGTGTATTATACTGTACTGACTTCTTAGGGAATATAATTACAGTTATGAACAAACAAAGCCTTTTGGAATTGCACATGTGCATTTCTTTGGGTTGCAGTGACTAACAAAATTGAATCCACTGAATTACTTTATTTAGGTATTTCAATTGGCTTTTAATGTGATTATATTGTACTGTTATTTTATCAAAATCCAGTGAAATATTAGTTTAAAATGGCTCAACTTCTGTAATCTTCTGTAAGCTGAATTTTCCATTAAAAAGGAATTTTACAGTCCTTAGTGTTACATTATAATATGCTGAATTACTGCTAAAGAAACCAATTATCATTATATACATACGAAACCGATATATTTTGTTCTCCATTCTTTGATGAATAATAGCATGTTAAAAAGAACATTTAAATGGTAATCTTTTGTCTTTATTGTGAGTTTAAAGCATTTTTACTAAATAAAAATATGCATAAAAAAGTTCTAAAACTTCTAAATGATAGTGTAGATCAGCGCAGAAAAGTATACAGTTTTGTTTCCAAACATTCTGTGCTTTTAAAGTGTTTATAGTCTGGAAAACCCATGGCCATACTGGTAATTAAAAAAGAAACAAGTAAAAAGAAATGCAGTAAAATGTGCATTTTAGTAATACGAACTGTGATTATTTTCTTGTTACGGTTCACTGCAACCCAATAAAATGCACAGGTCACAGCTGTACAAGAGAGTTGGGATCTGCTCTGAAGGACAGCGGAAAGGATGTACCGGCTTGCATTTAAAAAATGGATGAAGATTAATATAAATCAAAACATTAAAGATTGATAACTTTATACCCATAACTCAAAACAGAGAAAGCAGGCTCGCAAAACATCTGCAAATCCAAAACCACAGTCTGGCCCAATGTCTGATACCACATTGAAAATCTTTAAAATGTAATTTAAAATTAAAGGAATTTTGTGATGTAATATGATCAATAAAACTGGAAAACATGTTCATACAGCTTAAGCAAAAGGAATTAAATATATTTACATTGGAAAAAGTAGTTAGAATGCAAAATAAAATAAGTGGTCTTAGACTTTTGGACCCCACTGAATGGGGGGAAATCTTTATCAATTTACCTCCACTTTGGAATCAGCCAGTTAAGGTGCATGATGGGAAATGATTCCTTGCTTAAAAGGCAGAAATTGTGTCCTCCACTCCTGTGGAGTCATAAAAGCTTCCTTGAATCTTCCTGAATTTTTAACGGCGAGACTGAAATAAGAGCATAGGTTATTAGTGTTCGTGTGTACAAAACATGGATACAGGCAGGAGGATTGTAACATTTAAAGGGACAGCACACCAAAAATCATTATTTTCCATTTTTGTGTTCCATGAAAGTTTTCTATATAATGAAGTAATAACAACAGTGCTGGGTGTTCTGTGTCTTTAAATCACATGTATAATACGTTTTACTCGGTTTTTGTACGAGCCTTTCTATCATACATCAAGAAAAATGTACAACGCGCCATTTTGAGACATATCAACTTTCCTTTATTTCAAAGACATTCAGTTTCGACACATTTTAAAATGCACTGGAACATGATTTAATGCTACATGCCAATACAATCCTATACATGAAAGTGCGACATCACAATGGATTAAATGTACATATTTATTATTCGTTCAGGTTATTAAATATCTGGAAATAGCTCTAGCGTTATTATTATTATTATTTAACTTGGGGAACGACTCTTCAGAGAGCGACGGGAGCACACACCCTTGGCAGACTAGGCTCCTGCATTCAACATGCATCCTGAAAGGCACTTTCATGTGAACACAGTGTGTGTGTGTGTGTGTGTGTGTGTGTGTGTGTGTGTGTGTTTGTGTGGGAGGGTGGGGAGATAATCTCGAATTGCTTGGAAAATCGAATATACGGCAACAAGCGGACGCGGTCGTATGAAAGAGCACCAGTAAGAAATGAAGGTAAAAAAATAGAACAGGTAGAAAAACATAAGAGCAGCAGTCAAAAAAAGTGGAAAAACAATCATCGTTAGTGTATAAAAAAGTGAACCAAGGCCGTTCGGTCTTAAACCTACTCACCCTCATGCATATTTACACACTGGACTAAACACCCTCGATCTCACACACGCACACACACTCTCTATCCCGCACACACACACACACACACACAAACCCACAATCTTGTCTACAAGTGCAGTGCACTCTTTTTAGCTCTCTTTTACTCTCTCTCTCTCACACACACACACACACACACACACTCTCAAACACTTAAATTGTCATGTACAAGCATGAATTATCCATCATCTAGTACTCTGAACTACTCTAAGCGCATTTTATCATGCAAAAACCCCCACACAGACACACACAGGAGAGCCATGTATGGTTAGTGTGCTCCAAAGAGTCTGCCATTGACGATATCGTACAAACACACGTACACTGGAAGCACAGGGGACGCTGAAAATCAAGGATCGAACACCGTTATCGTCCATTAGTGGAGCAGCAGTGGAAATTGTACTTGAACGACCGGAGGGAGGGCGTGGCCTTTTGCACTAACTTTCGGAATTTTCTTCGCAATCCTCCCCAGAAGGTCTTATTTGCGCCTTCGGTGTGATGTTTCATTAAAGCTTCGTTCGCGCGTTTGCCCTCGGAATGTTAGGGTTGTGTCCCTCCCATGTCGTCCAATCAGGCTTCAGGGTTTGGTTTCCACGGTAAAGGGGGAGGTTCATCTGGTGATCAAGGCTTAGCGTGGTATTTTTTCGAGTGAAAACAGGAAAAACAGTGGAACATTCATGGAATACATTCTGTGTTCTTCAGTCGCCTTGCGGGAAAGGCTAAGTGAACGAAATAAAATAAACGAAATTACATTCCCCATCAAAGTGAAACAGCTATTTTCCCAAGAGGCACCGGGAGTCCTGTAACTCGAATCGAAGCATCAAAAAAAAAGCAGCAGCAACTTATAAAAAACAGCGTTTTCGACACATCCCTCTTGTGGTAGTAAGGCCTAACAAATCAAAGCACTCAAAATACATTGCACCGACTCAATGGAACATTTCCCCCCCCCAAAAAACCCAACAACGGTACTTCCTGTACAAGCAGTCTCTCTCCGCTGTCTCTGAATGTGTTCCTCGTAAATGTATCTACACACAGACACGGTAAAGTCCTATTCACTTTGAGAATACACACACACACACACACGCACGCACGCACGCACGCACACCACCCTGACAACACATTTATGGATATAATATCGTAGACTAACGCTATCAGACCGCTCTGCGCATAAACTAGCTATCGGCCGTACAATCATGTCATTATTAAGTGATTAACCCTGTTCTTCGAGCAGTCGTCGAGTCTTAAACCCTGTTTCCTTCGGTTGAACCCATTGGCTTACATAGTGCCGGATTTGTCGCCGCTGAAACTCGAGGGTGGATTCTGGGGCTGCTGGGAAGGTGGAGGGTTGGCTTTGGGGAGAATGGGCGGTTTGGGCCGCAAAGCGGGTGGACGGAGCGTCACGCCCATACGGGGCGAGGCCACGGGTTTGAAGGTGGCAACGGGGTCGTTGGAGCGCCGGGACGAAGGGCCGGGCAGAGGTGGGAGAGGAGGAAGGGGGCTGATAGGGCTGAGGGGGCTCGGGGAATCTGACGGGCTGGACAAGCTGGAGGGGGTGGAGCCGGAAGGGCAGGATGGGCTGCTCTTCACCTGCTCCAGGGTGTCCAAAACCAGGTCAGGAGCAGCGGTCTTCCCGTTCTGCCTTTCCAGCTCACGCAGCTCGTTCAAGGCCAGGCTCATGGTTTCCTCTAAATCCTGGAGAGAGAGAGAGCATTAACTGTACGAGTATCACTAACATGACACGTTGGGTTATTTGAGCGTGCATGAGTGCCCACGTATGCAAATCTCACGAAACCTGTCACAGACATACAGAAAGTGTGTTTAACTGTAAAAATGTCAAAAATCGTTTTAGTTTCCATATGCAAAATAATTTAATTTCTTTCAATTCTGGGACTGAAATGCGAGGAACGTGTTTTTGTGAGATTTGACCATTTGCATGGGTTTTCACAACAAACCTGTGCCATTGTGTGCGGGTTCAGCGTCTGGGAGCGTTGAATGGGTAACCCACAATGCAGTGTGGACGGTGACTGGCGTATCGGAGGACTCTCCCGCTCTCTGTCCCTGCGCAGGGACTCGTGGCGGCTGATGTTGGCAGTGACGTTGCCGTTGGAGGTGGCGTCGTGTCCTGTGCGTCGGTGGTGCTCAGGACTGTCCACACAGCTGTTTCCACGCAGCAGCTCCCGCGGGCTGAAATGCCCCGTTACCGTCACCGTTACGGGAGGAGAGCTGCGTTCCAGACCATTGCCGTGACAGTGACCGTCGCTTAAGCGTCCAGGGACACGCCGCAGAAGGGCTTCGGTCCGCTTCCGGTGTCTGAAGAGAGGAAGGAGGGATTAATAAAGTGACTAGGTGACTGAATGCCAGTGTGTGTGTGTGTGTGCTCACCGGCTGATGAAGGTCTCAGGGATTCTTGGTTCAGTAGGAGACGTAAGCGACCGTCTGGAGCTCACTTCATCTGAAGGTGTAGTGCTGGACTCACTGTCTGTCTTCTGGCTCAGAGTGTCTGACATGGCCTCATCCCTGAAATACATAATAAATGAGGAAATAAAATTTGCCAGTTTGTTATGTAAAAAGAACCAACCTTCAAATTCCTTACAGTTACTATGAGCATTTCTTTACTATAGACGTTAAGTGGGAATAAGTCACTACTGTTAAAAATAAAATAATAAAATAAACATCTAATAAGTCACTTGTCAGATTGTGTACACAGCACCATCATTTTTTTAATGTTTTTAAAGCAGCAGTATTAAGCGGAAAGCAGTCACCACCAAACTAAAGTAAACCAAATATAATTAAATTTAAAAAGCAATGAAATTTTACATTGTTTAGAGGAGGTACCAAAGTTGATTTATTATGGTTTTGAATTAGTAACATTAAGTCAAATTAATCAGCACTGTTTAAAATAAAATAAACATTTAATAAATGATTTTCATGCTTATTAAGTGGAAATTAGTCACCAGTGGAAAAAACTAAAATAAACTGAACTAGACCTAATTTGTTTTTAGTTTTATTAGTCACCACTAAAATAACAAATTAAAAATAAAATAAAATGTGATTTCTCAAACTGTGAGATAGAGATACCATGATTTTACAATAAAATGTGTCTGCTATAAAATTCTTTTTTTTTCCCTATCTTGTTGAATATGTCGATGAAGCATGTGAACTCACTCCTGCAGCGTGACGTACTGGTGTGGTATGAGGCCGTCAATGCCGTTGTGTCGTCCCTCCCACCAGTCTTCAGACGCTCTCTGAAACAGCAGCAGAGTGGCTCCTTTTTTAAAGGTCAGCTCCCGTCCGGACCGTCCCACATAGTCAAACTTCGCTATGGCCTCTACAGGCTCCCCTTCTGAAAAGAAAGACAGATTCAGCATTCTGTATTTCTGCGGTTAAGAAAAGCGAACAATCTCCTCATATATTTACCCTCCTCGCTCGTCTGTGTTTCAGTCCCTCCGTCCTGCTCCCCTTCTTCAAACGCTCCAGGCTCACTGTACGGACTTTCACTTAAAGAACACAAAAAGATTATCAACATACTGCAATACACTTTAAAAATGAATACGGTAAGCGGTTACACAGATAAACTCACCAGTACTCCGTATTGCTCATGCACTTCTCATAAACGGGTCCCTCGAGCTCTTTGGTGTCAGGGAAGATGGTTTCATGATGGATGATGATGGTTTTGACGACCTCGTTGACATGAGCCTGACATGAGACCTGGTCCAGGAGGTCCGGGGTGGGCATCAAAGTCGGACCGAAGCATATAGCTAAGTTTCCAGGGTCCATCATGTTCTCATCACTGTACTGGGACAAGCTGCGAAGGCAAACACGATGCATTAAATTGTCTCCTGGGTTCACTGCTATATTTATGCGTTCTCAATCAGAGCGTCATTCTGTTATTTGTGTGCATGAGTCATAAATTTCATATCGCACCTTTTCTTTTTGCACCTTTACCCAACACTCTCGCTCCCAGCCTCCCTCTGTCTCTCACGGCACAGAGGTGGGAGAGGATTTAATTTCCGGTGTGAAAATGGATGCTTAGTTTAGCTGCATTTCTCCTATTCAACGAGGCGCTTCAGATTCGCTGCTCAATCAGTTGTGTTCGTTTGGAAGTAGAAATACTGATGAATATTTCATACCGAGTACATACATGGAAGAGTTTGCATGTGGGTTTACTTTGCTACTCTTTTGGGACAAAACTGTCAACATGAATCAGCTAAATATAGCAAAACATTCCTTCGAGGACATCTGAAAGTTTCTAAAAAGTGATTTAGAGATATAACAGGTTATTGCTTGTTAGAAGTGACATTAAGTGTACATATAACATTTATAATGTTCCTTAAAGTTTAAACATTTTTTAAACATACACACACTTATTTATATTATTTAATGTTGGTTGTTTTCTTTTAGGGTCTGTATTAATACATTATATAAAATAACATAAAAAAGTATAATATTAGTAGCGCTGTCAAATAATTATTCACAATCAAAAAGGTTTTCCTTTACATAATATATTTGTACCATGTGTATTTAATATGTATATATTAAACACGCACATACATATACACATATATTGATAATGTATAAATTCAATAAATAAAATTTTTTATTAAATATACAGTATGTTTGTATTTATATATACATAAGAAATATACAATGTATAAACAAATATATATATTTAAAAATGCGATTAATCGCAATTAATCATTTGACAGCACTAAATATTAGTAATAAATCATTTATATCGGGTTATTATTGTAAACATTTTAATAAGTAGAAGTACTACAATAACACTATGCACTAAAATAAATAAAAAGCTATTATAGTCAATATATATTTATACAGTTACTTAAAATATTACAGAATGATAGAATTGAATAATTACACTTAGCTTTATATGAAAGCAGCACACAGTCTGTGTAGTGAGTCCTATTTGCTCTAGCTACATAAATGTGTGTGAATACTCACTGGTTGAGAAACGCAAACAGGTATCTCATGACCACGAGTGTTGGCCGTGGTGTTGTGGTCAAGATCTTGCGGATGGACAGGGCACGTTCATACAAACTCTCCGTTCCTGTTGAGTGCACATGAACACGCAGGTTCAAGAACAAGGAAAAGCAGACGTCCCGTGTGCTCAAACAGGCAGGCTCTGTTATATTCACATGAAAAGACAGCAGCTGTCCAAACTCCCCAGGAAACCCGAGTACTTAGCACCCTGTCATTTCCCGAACGCTTTTGCCACCGTTTCTCACACACACACACACACCTTTCCTTTTCTTTCCTTCCTCTATTCTGCTTCATACACATACGTGCACACACATATGAACGCAGGGAAACAAGCACTCACGGACGCAGGCGATGAGATCGTTGAACTTCTCCTTGGGGAAAAGCGGGTTGTCCAGGTTGCGGAAGTACATTTTCAGCACGCCTGCTACCGAGTTAATGTCATGGTTATTCTCCTCGTCAGTCAAGGGGTCGTTCCCTGGGAAACAGTCGCTATGATGAGAGCGTATCCATGGTGATAGATCTTTTTCATTATAATCAACGGTTTTCACATCATTTGAACACTGAGTTTTCAAAAAGCCATCAGCATTTATTATTAAAGAATCACAATCGTAAATGTTTTAATTTAAAAGAAGACTGGTATATATATGCAAAAAATTAAATAAAGTGAAGTTACATAATTATGAGAGTTATTTACATCACGGCATTCACAAACCTCGTTCAAAAGAGTTCTTGATGTCATTGACTTCCACCTGTGACCCTGAAACCCTGAAAATACCCTGGTGTTGCAGACCTAGAAGAAGAAAAAAAATAATTACACCATAATGTGAATGCATGTGTTTGTCAATGTTTGTATTATTCATCAGATTATATGCATTTCTTACCATATAGATTAATAAAGCGAATGCAGCTCTCTACAATCAGTGGGATGGCTTTCCCAGAATCCTGTGTGCAGATAAAAATATCCCAATACTCATAAAGTTGCACAAAATGTGAAATGTGTGTGCTGGTAGAGGTGGAAACCGAGGCGGCCGTTACCTGGTGCCTGCTGTGGGAGTTGCGTCGACGGCTAAGTGGCAAAAGAGAGAGAAACACAACCGAAACAAGGGATTTAGCATTCAAAAAGGTCATGAGAACCTTTACAAATATCAAATGGACCTTGTGATGCAGAGAAGTATGTGTAAAAAGGGCATTAAAAGAAGGTCAGACATAGATAATGAGATTTACCTGGTTGTCATGATGTCTGCTCGGTATCCTGTGGATATAGATATTATTATATTTATCTTGGTTTTATTCACATGGATCTGTTTACAAAAACCTCAGTGTTCTAGTGTGAATGGTCATTCAATACGCATTTTATGAAAAAGTGTTGATGCAAATTTATATAATCATGTTAAACAGATAAACTGACTGTGTCTTGCTATATTATTAATATTAGTAGTAATAATACTAGTAGAAACAGTATTAATATTAATATGTAATTTAATAAATCAAAGATTTACAAGCAAAAAATAAGGAAAATAAGAAAAAATAATAATATAATTTTATCTAAAATATTAATATAAAAATTATTATTATTATTCATTATTAGCAGCTGCAGCAGCAGTCGCATACAACAGTAAATAAAGCATTTGATCATAATAATCACACATTTAGAGTGAAATGCAACATCACCTTCAGATATGCTCCTCTTCAGCATGTCATGTTTGGCTTGTAATTTAGCGATGAGATTACTGCCTTCCAGATACTCCTTCAGCTTCTGCAGCCACACAAATACACAGTCAATAACAATCCAATTACACTGGAAACTAATGATCTAATTAGTCCTGGTCATCCTTCAGTAGCCATAAACTTAGTTTAAAGATGCAGACATTGCTTGAGGCTAAAACGTGACCATTGATCCAGGGGTCAAACCGCTACAAAACTACAGTGTAACCAGATCATTGGCTGCAAAGGGTGACGTAAGGAGAATAGATATGGTGACTGCGCCGTTTTCTTGGTCGGCTGCAAGTTAACTGTCTTATTAAACGCCATATTTCTACAACAGGGCCGGTGTGAGCGAGTGTGTGAGGGCCAACGTTTACTGTGAAATAGAAGAGCTCTGTTTCCTGCTGGTTGGCGCGTCTCTTGGCCAGGCTGGGTTTGCTGAGGTAAGTGTCTGATACGCTGGATTTGACCGACTCAGTGGAGCGACTGTGCTGGAAGCTCTCGGACACGTCGTAGTCTTCCATGTTCACCATGTCCTGGATAGTGCTGAGCGTGGCCTCCGACGTCTTTTTCACCTTCAGAGGGAACATGGAGAGTTTGATTCAACAGAAAGCGAGTGGGGCGTTTCTTAATGTTAGCGTACCGAAGTAGCATATAAGAATGATTTCTGAAGGATCGCGTGACACTGAGTATTGGTTATATTCAGCTTTGTCATCACATTAATAAATTACATTATACAGTACATAAAAATAGAAAACCGTAAAAATAGTAATTTCACAATATTTGATCAAATGACTGAGTATTATCATGTACAACCAAGCTAATAATAGAACGGCTTGTACTTTTTGTTGAGTGACAATCACACAATGTATTCAGGAATTGGTCCGTAGTCATTTAGAGCAGCAAGGATTTAGGAATATCCCGCACACACATCCGTACACCCCTGGGTCTCTACGGTCTACGCTCACTGCGGTAATACAGCGTTCATCAGCACTTCTGCTCTGTCCTTCACATGCTGAGAGCTGCAGGAAACAGCTGGCCTGCCAACAACTAGCGATAAACAACCACACACTCAAACAGAGACGGAGAAGATGGAAACAATATGTATGAATGCGTCTGTGGCTGTGAAGGAGCGAGGTGGCGTGCATGTATAATACCTGACGACAAAGACAGAAGAAATGAGAGGGGAAAGGAAATGGAGAAGGTGTGTACGCCTGTCATCTCATTCTTTATCCTCAGTGGGGGAACCGCAGCTGCCGAGGTGCTCATTCAAGGGGAAGAGATTGTGCGCATGTGTGTGTGTGTGTGTGTGTGTGTGTGTGTGTGTCTCACCTCTTCATTTTCGATCTTCAGCGTGGAGAGGCGCGACTGCAGCTGCTGGAATCGGAGGAGGAGCTCAGCTTGCACCTGCGGCAAGGCCGTGATTTGACTCACCTGAAATATCAACATGCATAAATACACATATTACAGAAAGCGTTCAGCAGAACAAACCAATCATTTGATCTCATTTATTATTAAAGCGGCCTTTTTGCCATTATCAAGGACACGGATAGTAAAAAAGGTCGGGAAATGATATGGAGAACAGCGCGGTGTCGGATAAAATATGTTGCAAGCCAGACTTGAATTTGCATTGCTCAAGCGACCACCAAGGTTCTGCACGGTAACTACAAGACCACAGATGTGACTAAATTTGACACGCATGGAAATTCTGTGTGAAATTGGAGAACGTGTGAATTAACAAGCTCAACCATATGTTTCAGTATACGTTTGTTTTGTTCTCAACACTTGAGGGTTATATCAAATTATATATTTGTATGAAAATAGTAGTAGTAGTAGTTTTTAGATTCTCTAAGCGGCCACCACTTTTAAATCACCTTTTTGGCTTAACTAATTCATTTTAAATGGTCCTGTGGTGTGACAAATGAGTTTGTAAAAAAATTATGAACAATCCATTTGGCCCCAATTTTTATGAGGTCATCAAACTATGTTTTTAAATGCTATTTAAAACAGTTTTAGGAAGACAGACTCCTGTATGCTTAATTTAAACAATTAAAATAAATTAATGCTAAAAATCATACTATTATGTGAAGGCGTATCACAAAAACACGAGTTGTTCCACATAAACAAGTAAAATTCACATTGTAATTACTTCTTCGATGGTCATGTTTCCCAATTAGAACTGAATGTTTTAGTTAAGAAATGGAGTTTCCCCACAGTTCACAGTCTAGTCAAGCACAGGACAATTTCAAACAAACATTCAAATGTGATTTTTATTGATGAAATGAATTTATTTTTTGCTGTCTAGCCAAATTATGAAGATATGCAACAGCACAAATTTATTCCTTTCATACGCAGACGTCGATGTAGTGTGAATGGCTTGTATGTGTGCAGTTTGGACACTAGGTGGCATGTGACCTGGTCTCCCATGTGTGGTTGAAAGGAGAAGCGTGCAGGAGGGGTGAATGCTGTAGGGTGAGTCTCCATAAAGCGCTGCCGGTCATTACTGGGGTCCAGCCCCTCCACAGCCCCCTCCAAAATATCCAGGCCCTCGTGCCGAGAGGTTTCCAGGCTGTATTCTGCTGACAGGTAGGTGCGCAATGCCCGGCTCAGGCCTGCATGGTAGCCGAGGTCACAACACTGTTAAAACACAAACACAGCAGCAGGCAATTTTAACAGAGAAGAGAGCGTGAATAGTGTGGATTTGTGTGGCGCTGTCAGTCAAACCCGATTACGACGGATGAACCATTGCTTTAAAGCATTTATCTAGAAATTATCCTCCGGGGCTTGTGTTCTCAGGGTTAATTTGAAGGGTTTTTCATCCAGGCTTTTACTGTATCTCACTTCCCACCCCCACACAATCTCTTTCCCTCTTTTACCCACCCACGTACACAAATTCTCCTGCTGTCTTTATCTCAGTGTGAGCAGGTTTGACCTCTGTGAAGGTCAAAGAGACGCAGCGCTCCGATCGGACAGATACTGCTGACCACCATCAGCCTGCTGCAAACTCTAATGAGCAAAACAACAGACACAGCAAACCCAGTGTGAGAAATGGCTCCTCTCTTCACCATTGAAGAATCTCCTCGCCTCACTGGACAGTAGATTAAGTGTGCTACATATTTAATAAGATCTTATAAGACTTTGTGTGTGGAAAGTAGGTAGTGTGCAGTATGTACATTAACTAATGAATTACTACAGCTGTAAAAAGGATCGTAGTACAATACATGGGACACTCTATCCCGCAATGCAATGGACAACTTCACCTTCCATCTTTAATGTGATAAAATGAAGACAAACTGGTGATAGACAGAAAATAGATAGATGACAGAAAGAAAGAACGACCGGCAGGGTCATAGATAGATCAATGATTGACAGAAAAGCAATAGAACGACAGAAAAATAAGAACAATAGAACAATAAAAGAACAGACCGACAAGTACTGCAGATAAATAGAGAGAGAGAGAGAGAGAGAGAGAGAGAGAGAGAGAGAGAGAGAGAGAGAGGAGAGAACATTAGAATGATAGAATGATAGATAGATAGATAGAACAATAGATAGATAGATAGATAGATAGATAGACACAATGATAGATTAAACAACAGATCTAACAAACGATGGAATGATAGAAATACACTGAGCGATAGATAGATGGACAGAGTAAAAGATAGAGTTTAGGACAGTATACCCTGTTCAGCAGGAACAAGTGTGCTAGTTTTCCATTCAAAACATGGCCTGTTTCAGAATGTGCTAATGTGTGCTTGTAATTAAAGGCTTAATCTCCATCCCGTCCTGCCTGTTACAGGGTGCGTTTGTCTCTAATTAAAGGCAGTGTAGGCTGCCTTAATTAGTGATTATTAATCAGGACTATAATTCATTACTGTGCTTGGTGAAAAAGCAAATAAACACAACTATAACACCATGCCCTTCATGCAGTGGCAATTTCCTGCCGTCTACTCACAATCTGTACATTACAGTACACAGCCCTAATCAGATACTCACGTCAATCAAATGCGACAGGTCTTGGATGTAATATTTAAACAGAGAAGCGTTCGTGGCCTCCAGAGTCAACAGATATTCATTCCGAGCTTTCATAACCTTCAGTTTGTTCTCCGAGTACTTGGCTTGGCGCTGGGAGGGGGAGAAAGAGGGGTTGAAGGAGAGAAAGAAGGACAAAGTGTTGAGTAAGTGCTATATCTCCATCGAGGCAGGAAGATAAAATGTTTTTATTGACGGCCTATCGACTAACTTGTTTCTAATGGAAGTGTGTTAGCACAGTTAGGCTTGGCTTATGTCTGCGTCTCTGTGATCGTAATTGCTCCTTTAATTAAAGTTCCTCGGCTGCTGGTAAAACCCACATATCTTTTACGGCAACATTATCATTGAATCAAGCAAGCATCCTGACCTTATAGTGTCGATAGTGTCACAGTCTGACTGATATTTGAGTGAAGATGTACACTACCATTCAAAAGTTTGGGGTCAGTAAAAAGGTTATGAAAGAAATGCAAATCAAGGCTGAATTTGATAAAAAATGCAGCAAACAAACACTGTGAAACAATAACCAACAACAACAAAATTTTAGTTACTTTTTAGATACATTTTAAAATGTAATTTATTCCTAGGATGCAATGCTAAATTTGGTCGGATAAAAAGAAAGTAAAAAAACGGCATTTGTTTCAGTTTTACTTTATTAATATTTCTACTGTGACTTTCAGCAATTTAATGCATCATTGATAAATGTAAAAAACCTTTGAATGGTAGTGCATGCACATTTTAAATTTATAAGTGTATAATTATTCTCATACAATACATCAAACGGAAAAATGCACTGTTGACTCTGTCCATCGGGATATCCTGTCTGCCTATTTTGTCCAATACTGTAACAATTGCTCATTCTAACCTCTCCTCCCCCTTATGAAAGAGAGAAATGAATGCAGTACCAAACGAACACACGGTGCGTCATGGGGGTGTTTGAACTGGAAAATTAATGTTCTGAAGACAGACTACTATATGTAATATATATAGACTGCTTTATTTACACAGTCTGACATTATAGTCTCCTGAGTCAGTTTATGCTGGTGTGGGACAATACTGTGCCCTAAAAACATGGTTATCAATGGTCTTCCGTTACAGAATAGTTTGCAAAATGGCTGCGCTTCTTTGCTTTTTTTCCCTAGACTCTGCAGTGAACATTTCTATAAATACTCTCTGATCGCACATGCTTTCCACCGAATTACTTCATAATTCCAGTTCACAATATTTCATCAAGACAAACGAACTTTGCACTATTTCTGGAAACACATCTGGCACATTAAAATTCAAGGAATCTAATTTGCATAGTGGATAAAACTCTTAGATTGTAAACACATATTAGGCAAAACACATACAGAGGCAACAATACAACAGAAAAGAAAACTGCAAAAGATCTGGAAGTCACCTTCTCTTTCATCTTCTGGATTTTGCGGGCAGCGTTACGTCGCTGATGGCGATCTTCGGTGCGCAGGCTGAAGACGGCCTCTCCGCCCCGGCCCTGTCGCTCACCCTGCCTCTCTGCCTCCTTTAGCTTATTCTCTGCACTTAGGGTCTCGGAGTGATACATGTGATAGGTCTTCATCACCTGCAGGAGGCAGAGCAGATGGAACACTACATTACCCACAATCCCTCACATCCAAGCCCAAAAACTTCCTGCAGAATGCAAACCGTCCTACTGAGTCCTTCGGATTTATAAATGTCTATTGTACATCATGCAATGACTGCCATATGAAAAACGTAAACGTAGCGTTACTTGTTCACCAATGAATTCTCTTCAGTGAATGGGATTGAGACTGATAAAAACATCAGAATAATGCAAAAGTATGCATATTTGTACTAAACAAATACATAACTATATTTCAAAACCATTGGTTTTATTGGTAAATCCATAATATTGCTGTTTGTACAACCAAAAAGTTGTCTCGTCTGAATCAGGTTTTTGTGTCACAAGATATTAATTAATGGATGGGAGTCCATGTGATGTTTGGATTCTCATTCTGACGGCACCCATTTACTGTACAGGAGCCATTGGTGAGCAAGTGATATGATGCTACATTTCTGTTCAAATCTGTTCTGGTGAAGAACCAAACTCATCTTGGATGGTTTGTTTTAAGCAACATTTATTTTTACTATTCCTTTAATATGATATGCTCATGATTGACCAGCATGAAAAGTGGTTTTTGGAGACACTCGACTGTCAAAAAACACTCCTCACTACAAGCTAAATCATGCAACATGCGTCCTGCTCTGCCTTCAAACTCTGATGTAAATCCTTCTCAACAGGGACACAAAACTGCTTACATGAGGGCAGCAGTGAGGTGGAAACTTCCTGAACTTTGAGTACTTTGGTTCAGAGAATTCATCTAATTTTTAGTGTGCATTTCTCATGTTAAAGGTAAGCTCAGCTGACAGACTTAATGTGCGCTGTGTGTTTTTGTTTTATCAAGGTTATTTATGCAAGAGTTGCCGGCTTTTAAGACTTCAGTCCTGTCAAACAATCTCGCATTCAGGTCAAATATTCACAACTGCACATGAAAAAAATTACAGACAAAATTTCTGTCAACAGGAAAGGTTCCCACCCAGCATTAAAATGGAAAAGACTCATCCATGCATGCATTTCTTTTTTTCAGTTATTTTTTTGTGTGCCATCTTACCTCTTTTGCATAATTTTTAAGTCAATCAACTGAGCTGTAAAGGTAAATGTCATGTCACCGATTTTTCTAAAGCTGCATAAAAAGATGTAGTTTGGGACTGTATGAGTTCCTGCGGTACCATCACGTCAAAGACAGAAGCTGTAAAAAAATTCTAAGTCTGAAAATTTATGCCGGTCAGAATGGTTTCAAATAAACATCTGCATATGTTGCAGACAAAAGGAAAACAGCCATCAAGAAGCAAAAAGCAACGCGGAAATTTTGAAACTAGTAAATGAAAGATAGATGAAGCTATACAGTTGAGTTCTGGAAGAAGAGAAGTGAGAGAGTGTCGGTGATGGAGGGGTGAATTACGTATTGATGGAATGACAATATGTGAGAGAAAAGCACCAGCAAAGCGAGGGGATGAAAAAGTAATCCAAAAAGAGATTGAAGAGATGATGAGAGAGAATGAGACAAGCTCACCGTGTAGAGTTCGTTAAGAATCTTCATCAGGTCTTCTTGCAGCTGGAAAATGATCTCTTTGCTCTGTGGGCCAAAAAAAAGATAAAAACCACACAAGATGTGTTATAATGGACAGAGTAAGGGCCGAGCTGGGTCAACTCTATACAGCCAAGCATTATTGTCCTCGCTTTGTCAATTCTGAACTAATACGATAGATCAAAACAACTCAAATGCACACTTTTGGACAAAAAGTTGCTTTTTTTTTTTACTTCTTTAATCAGTCGTTGTAGGCAGTACTTTCTTGACCTGACCTTTTGGGTCCTTCAGAAGTCACAGCACAGATTTTCTTTTAAGTCAGTTTTAATACGTTTCTTGAAAATTCATTGTAAATAAATAGTTTTAAACTACAGGAAACCAAAATGAACACAAAGATTGCACTTAAACTGCATCTTAGTATCTGTATCTCCTGTATCCTGTATCTTACACTGTCATTTGTCTTTGACCCTTCTACTATTGTTATTACATTAACGCTGATCTACTAGTGTCGTGCAGAAAGAGAAATTTGCTTCCTATAAATAAACCACCACTGCGTTGGATTCTACAGAGACAATGTCTGAATAATGAATGGTGAATTCACATAAAATAAAACCACAGCCATGCACACGATCTGAGAAAGTCGGGTTTAGGAGTCTGACAATTATACTGAAGGAATTCAAACAAACGGCTAGAAAAATTCTAGAGTGTAAAACGTTGTTCACATTTTAATTATCCAAAGGAGAAATGTGCTTACAATATCAAGAGGTTTTGTCTCCCACCAGCTGACTAAAAGTGACACGTTTTTTAACAAAATGCATCATTTTTTCAGCTTTAATTTTCATGTAATTATACGTGTATCCCGTCACATTATAGTACAGACAGGAAGCTGACCCGCGTTAGACCTCACCTTCTTGAGCAGACGCATGTTGTCCTCGCTGACATGCGTGAAGCGCGTGATGACGTTGTTGAGGTAAAGGTCGCTGAGTGTGGCATGGTCCTTGCTCTCCCTCCTCACCTGGTTCAGCAGCAGATACCAGCAGTTCACAGGAGAAAGAAGGTTCTGGTCCTTCCTGAAAGCCAGATGGAAAATATATCATCTTAAAAATATATTTCGATTTCATATTAAGACATTCATACATTAAGTGATTTAAATGCATATACACATTTCGTTTTTGTATACGTCAAATCTCTCATCTCTTCATCTCCGCTGTAGGGCTCTCTGGGTGGCCCTGGATGTGCTGTGCACGCTGTTTTTGTGAGAGCCGCTCTGTGGCTTTTATCAAGTAGTCATCCAAATCCACTAATGAACCTTTTCGCATTTATTCTCAAGAAATGCTGAGGCTTTGGTGAAGATTTCAACTGCAGTTCACCGAACTGGTTGAGGATGTTAAGGAAAGGTCCCACAACCCGTAAAATCTCTATAGATGACTCCCAGCTGAACACACTCGTAAAATCTTTATAACAAATAGTGAATATATCAACATACAAACCACTGATGACAAGTTAATGCTCTGAATCTCATTCCATGTAAAGATTATATTCCTCACTTCACTTTTCCATAATATATCTGGCGCATGAATTCACGAACCGAATAAAAGTGTGACTACTTCTAGAAGTGTAACTCGCAATGACTAAATATATTTGCATTAAACAAGAAAATATCTTACATAACTGTTGCATTTAAGACACCATAAAATCATCAAAAAGCATGTGTTTTGCAAAAATTAAGACGACAAAAAGAAAGCGCATTTCATCCTTTAAAAAAAAATAGATAAAATATTGTTAATAAATAAGAGTTTAAGAAAGTAAAAGAATAGTAAAAATACAGTAATATATTTATTACAATTAAAAAACAAATTCCGTCTTAATATACTTAAAGTAATTTATTCCTGTGAAGGTAAAGCTGAATATTAAGACTCCTTACTCCAGTCTTCAGAGCTCCTTCAGAGCATTTTAGTATGCTGATTTGCTGCTCAAGACACATTTGTGATCATTAGTAATGTTACAAACAGTTTAACTGCTTAACATTTTTGTGAAACAAGTGATAATTCTTTCCGAATTCTTAGTTTGATTGGAAATTTTTTCTGAATAATTTATTTAAATCTTACTGACCTCAGACTTGTATAACTATGTTTCCTAAAGCGCATTGCACTGCTGTCTGCACAAATTGCTCATTTGTTCTGGAGAGTGAAGGTGGTTTACCCACCTGCCAACGTGAAGGTAAAAGACGCCATTTTGTTTCACACACTTGATCTTCTATATTAGTAATGGCTGTTGCGAAAAGACAATGGGAAGCCATTTTGGACCAAAGAGGCGAATGTCTTCAGCAGCCAGTGACTAATCACAAAGCTCAGCAGGCATCCGATGGGACAGCCCCATGAGGGCCAGCACACTAACAGTGCCCAGCACGAGAAAAAAAAATGCAACAGAAGAGAAACTGTGAAACTCCCTCTCTCTCCTCTTACCCACCCATCCCTCATCTCTCTATTTTCCCAGAAGAATGTTATCTGCATTAATGAGACAGCAAATACACAAATGCCCGTACAAACACACACACACACACACACACACACACAAGAACAATAACTACAGCAGACACAGCAATCGCCTCTCCTCTGCCATCTCTGATTTTTCAAGCATGAAGCTGCAGAGCATGATGGGTAAAATATTCCAGACATCGCCCTAATCTACCGAAAAACCACAGTCGAACAAAACAGGGAGGGAGAAATGAATTGGAGGTGAACGAAAGGAAAGGAAATAAGCGACCTAACCCGGAACGATTCACCACCGATTTATTTCTAGAAAATGACTCTTGAATCATTCATGTGCATTCATAGTCTGGCTCTCTCTGTCACACACACACACACACACACACATTACAACTTCACTCACTTATATTGTTGGTGGTCCTTGGTGCTTCGGGTTTTGGCCATGAATCGCTCGGCGAGCTTCTCCAAGTTGCGTGAATATTCGCTTTCGATCTCCGCTTTCTTCCTGAAGAAATCCTGCAGGTCCTGGAGGAGCTGAACCCGCATGTCCGTCTGCTGCTCCAGACATTTCTGCTGCTCCACTAACTGAGACCGTATCTCTGCTCACACACACACACACACACATAGTTATGTTAGCTAATTAACAACGGCGATTTCTAACGACAGTGTTTGATTCTCAATGACAGCTGCAGTGTAAGTGACATCACATGACACATTCAGGAGCAACTTGAACACAATGTGAGCACTGATGGGTGAAGTTGTGCTCCCTGAACCAGAGATTTTCCTCCTAACAAGCCAGTCTGGATTCTTCCTTAACAACACACTGGTTATCACACTCGCTGCCGTTGCCAAGACAACAGGTAGTGGAGTGGAGTATCCCATGGGGATTAGTGTGTGTGTTTAATGGAAGGAGGAATTCTGGATTCTCATCTCCACTTCTCCTCAAACTCCACACTCCTTTTCTTTACATGAGGATAGTTCAGTCCGAATTAAAATGTTAAGAAACGTCATGATGTTTCAAACTCAGTGCTGTTTTTAACAAAAGGCGGTTTATAGTTAAGTTTTAGCTTTTTAAAACAATTGTAAAGGTATCATAAAAGTAGTCCGGACTCGTGAGTTTATAAACCAAATTCTTAGGAAAAACTGAACAGGAAAGTATCTGAAAGTTCCATTTATTTTTAAGACAATGGCAAAAGAAAATACTTAAAAATTAAAGCAGGAAATATAAACTTATACATGTTTAGGGCCGCTAAAATAGCAAGGCTGCATATAATTACAGTACTGAAATATTATTACAATGTATATTTATAATTAAATATTTATATTATTTAAATATAATAAATTTAAATATAATCTGAAGCAGTATAATATATATAATATATACTAAATTAGTTTTATCAGTATCTTGAATTAGCTTTTATTTTCTTTTTTGCTATTCCATTATACTTAAATTTAATGCACTTTTATTTTTTAATTAGTAATTTTAACCCATAACCCTAAATTTATTTAATTCAGTTGACAAATTTTTCATTTAATACTTTGCTCAGCTTTGAGTTAACGTTTTAAGTTAAATATTATAACAAAGATATACAAGTTAAATATAATGTATATAAACATAAAAAATAAATAATTAAATATAATATAATATAAAGACATATAATATGCCATTATCCAGTGATAATCTAAAATGTGATTAAGTTATGAGTTAGATTTTGAGTTAAATTTCTCATCCTCATGGTGTTTAAAACCAAGACTGAACTCTCTATTCAGGGTTGGGGGATACAATATAGAAGAATCAACCATTTTTAAAAGCCATATCGGTGTGAATATTTTTGTGACGAGGTGATCTGTCCTTGGGGAATATTGGGGTGTTTTGAAATTGAAAATGTAAAAGTTAAATAAATCTGACTGGTAGTACTTTTCTCGAAAACAAATTTTACATTTTAAATTTGGGTCTGCTCCTCACATAAAGGTATCATAGACGTATAAGAGCATAAGTTATATGAACCACAAGATATTTCTACAGTGTTTCTTCAAAAAGACTCATAGCCTGTTAATTGTAATTGCATGGAAATGAGCATGTAAAACAGCCATACGGTCTGAAACAGAGCCACAAACACCCCAATATTCCCCCAAGGACAGATCACCCCTCCACACAAAAATATTCACATCGATATGGCTTTTAAAAATGGTTGACTCTCATATTATGTATCCCAATCACTGAATACAGTCTTGGTTTTAAACACCACGAGGATGAGCAATTTTAATTTTTGCACAAATTACACTTTTAATAACTGCATGCTAATACTCCCTTGTTCCCCTTCAGCAGCTCGCTCTCTCCCTCCTTTTCTTCTTCTCCCTCACACTTTTCCCCCCTTTCTTTCTCTCTCCATAGACCAACTGTTTAATGTCACACTGCCTCTCCGGCTCGAAATAACAGATGAGACAGCAGGCTTGGCGTGAGCTCTGCGTGGGTGTATGTGTGTGTGTGTGTGTGTGTGTGTGTAGGAGGGTGGGAGGGACTGTGAGAAGTGGAGACATGTAACGTGTGTGTGTGTGTGTGTGTGTTCTGCATCGGTGGCACGGTGAGCAAGGTGACTCTTTTGATACAATATAAGAAGCACCTGAAAGGCAGCAGAGAGTCAGAAGCGATATTCAAAAAAAGATGACGACTCACACGAACTACATACATTGCACATATAAACTGCACACATTTCACATATAAACACATTATATGCACATATTGTCAGCGTATAGCTTTTTGGAGGAGCAAATGCCAACCTGGCACGCTCCAGGGCGATATCGCTAATCTCAAAATGGCCAAATACCGGACAATTAATTAGCCTAGCCAATGCATCGGTCTTTCACCAGTCCAGCTGTTGCTGACGGAGCTGTTCTCGAGAAAATCTCCAGAGACAAAACATCCGACTGCAACGGAGCGCATCCTCACACGGGCCGTCCCCTGCCTCCACTCGTGTTGATGCTCGAAACACGTTTCATCTGGACAGACATCCACGCAGTTTCGAACCAGTTACTCACTGGCAAAAAACAGCTAGAAACAACTGCGAAGTGCACTGAAACTGCTTTCGAAACTACAAATAAATAGACAGTGAGTCATTTCCGCAAGCCTTTGAAGCACAAATCAGGCAGACAATGCTAATTAAAACAATATAAAAGCATCGGAAACATGTTTGTTCAAGAGGACGGATTTCATCGAGCCAAGAAATATAAAAATCTTGTCCTGCTGTGCCGAGCAAATGCATATATGCTGCGAGGATTTATATAGACATTTAGCATGATGAAATAATAAAACTTGCCAGTTTACAAGCAGTAAATAGTGGTGTAGAAATAATGGACTCCATACTATAAAAATAACTACCTTTTATCATTTTTTACAAATTTTTAAGTCGCTTTACAAGTCGCTGTCTTGGTATTTGACCTTTGAACTTGTGACCGCGGTGAGCACGTCTGATACCCTGCGGCATGCGCCCGACCCAGACTGTCTCCATGGCAACAAGGCTTCTGCTCAGCAACCTGAGAGCGTGAGGAGTGTGCAGGCATGCTGTACAGCAGCATTACACACACTGCCATATTCACATGATGTATAAAAATGGGAACCTCGGACCACAATGGCAGCAAAATATACACGTATGCCCACATAAACATAAAAATATCCTATTTGTGTGGAAGAAAGGGGAACTCGCATTTTTATCCTCCAAAAAAACCCACATATGTCACTGTGTTATACACTATTCTGCTGCTTCCCATTTATTTCTCATTTCTCCACAGACTTCTTATCTGTAACTCCTCCTCTCTCGCTCTCCTCTATTCATCTAAAGCTAATTTAATTCTTAAGCTTTTTATTCAGCTTTTGTTTTATTTTTTTATTTTTTGCTTTGCACACACTCTTCTATTTTAACAAGTACAGGTCAGAATAAGAATTTTGTTTCATTTTAAAATAAATTGATAAATTGATCTATATATATATATATATATATATATATATATATATATATATATATATATATATATATATATATATATATATATATATATATATATATATATATATAAATTTATGTGAAATCTGTCTATCTATCCGTCTACATATATATATACACACACACACACACACTAACGGAGGGAATGTCTTTGCAATAGCGTCAAGAAAAAGTCAGCATTAGGCAAGGCTTCATTCAGCACACGAGACACAACAAATGTAATCAAGAGCTCACGAATCCAAGGTCGGTAGATACGAACAGCTAAAGAGAACGTGTCAGGACTAAACAGACAGACTATGACTCAACACCAGACCAGAACTGTCATGTAATATATAATTTGACACAAGTGTAAATGAGGCTGTAAGGGGAAGAAAAAAAAAAACAGTCAAAAGATAAAAAACAAAAAGACATTTTATCCACATGAATCAAAATATAGCATTTATCCCGGCTAAGCTCCATTAGGACGTCACTGTTTTTGCAAATTGGAAATAAAACCGCAGATAACCTGAAAAACGAGCTTAGCTAACTACGCTTTATTCTTTAAACCCAAGAGTAAAGTCAAAGACAGGCTTTAAGATCCACAATCCTTAGTAGTAAGTACTGCAGTATATGTGGTCCTCTCCGCTGTGGTCTTAAATAGATTACTGGATCGATATCTATACTTGATTAATGAGACTTACAGGGTTCCTGTTATAAATACATGCAGCGGGTGGCTGGGAAATCTGTCTGGACTCGAGTCTGATACAAAGAAATCAGTTTTGACCAAATTAGCTATTTGTTCACTGTCTATTCTCGAAAAGAGGAAGTGAGGCCATATGCTGTTTCCAATCATTATTTTAAAACACGACCAGGGCTGGACGGGCAAATGAGGATGGGACGATATTACACACACAACTCACATTCACACACTCCTGCAAGCGCGCGCACACACACACACACACACATTGTGGACATCTGGTCCTTGTCCTCCTCTCAGCATTTGCCATGGCTTTACTTGTCCACTCAGACACGTTTCAGTAAACGTGCCTAAATGAGCTGAAATGGCATACTAAATATGTACTGCTTTTGATAAAGAATGCACTTTCGACCATTAATGCATTTACGAATCTTGGTAGTTTGAAAATGATCAGACCATGTTCTGTCATGTGACCTAGATATCATTCACATTGTTGTTTTACAATATTTACAAACACTAAAATCCTTTGGCCCTTATGGAACAGTAAAATCTCAGATAAATCGGGTATGACTATAAAATATAATTTTTTGGACATGCTACCAATTGGGTGTCCTGTTTTTTTTATATACATTATGGTATAGTATATAAATATGCATGTTCATATACAGGAACAGACAAAACACAAAACAGAATAAAGCCAACACTGAATCTAAAAACCCTTTCTTATAAATATTTTACTTTTATTTTAAATATTAATTTAATAATTTAGTTATTTTAACATTTATAATATAACATTATAATTTAAAATCAAATTTTATTTGTGTTTAATAAACATTTAACAAATACTATTTAAAATAATTATATTTGAATGCATATTTATTTTCATTTTCCCCAGTTGAGAATGTCCCCAAACAACCCTAAAAGGAGAGATCATTTTTTTTTCTGAAAATCTAAGTCCCCACACACACACATCCAATTGCCTGCAATATATATAATCTAAAATACAGTTAAGTTTCAGGTTTGCAGGTCTACATAATCTGTTTACTTTTCAACTAGTCTTTAAACAGAGCTGTTAAACATATAATCGAACGGCACTTTCATAAGAACAATCTTTAACCTAGCAGTTCATTTCTCATTACACATTACTGGAAAAACACTAAATTTATCATTTATTTGACGCAGTGACATGAACAAGAGGATGTGGGTGATCAAAACCGCTTTCTTCCTTCTGCATGTCCATAAATAAAAAAAATTAAAAAATCATCATTAGTATCGCTTGGCACTATTTCTTTGAATGGCTGTTGAACTCTGCAAAATCTGCAGTATAATGCTTCCTAAAGCCACTAGAAATGTTCCTTTAATCTCTACAGCCCATTTTATGTCGCTTTGCATTCGCTCAGAACATTTATTGCGAGATGTTTGGACTCCGACGGCTCCTTCTCTGGGACTCTGAACAAAGAGATGAAATGTCTTGTAGCGGAGTGGATCCCCAGAGCCGCAATAAATCTGATTCATACAGTCACTCTAGGCAGAGGAAGTACACCAGCGAGTAAGTCTGCGGCCTCGGATGATGATGTGTACTGCATCTGTGTGTTTGTGGCTTTGGACTGGATGGCAGCCAGAAGTGCAACCCAGCATCAAATCTCAGGAGAATAACAGGCTAAAACACAGTATTACGGCAAGATATCAATTCATTCTGTGGTTATAATCACACGTTGGAAAAGATTAAACCTTTGCATGATGACACACCGTAGGCACAATTCATGCACACTAGCTATCACTGGATGACATGAGGACGGGCTTTACAATAGTGTTTCTGGTCGTATGCATGTAAAGCTTTTGTACAGCACAAGCTCCCTACAGGACTGAAAAAGTCACCCGCTCGTGAGCCGGCTCTTGCTGATGAAGCAAAAATATTTTGAGGAATGCGCATGCAACAACACGCACACATACAGCAACGTTTTCCACATTAAACTGACTCACTCTGAATCAGGGTTGTAGTTAAATTAAAAAAAAATAAAAATTGCGTTACTTGAAATAAGTAAATCGAAACTATATAGATCAATATATAACTGGAAAAACCTACTATTATAATTGTTATTTATTCAGGTACATGCTAAGCAAGGAAATTAACTTAAACTGAAAAAATGTACTTTTTAAGCTAGTTGCTATGTTTTTATGCAAGGCTGATTCAGAGTATAATAAAAGTACCACAAAACCAACTTTAATAAATAAAGAGTAATATTGTACATAATAAAATAATGTAAGATTAAATTAACTAAATACATAAAAATAGAAATCGAAAGAATTAACAGCTATATATGAGTGATAATTAAAAGCAGTGTTATGTGTGTGTGTGTGTGTGTGTGTTCGCGCATGTGTAGACGCAGATGCAGTCAAGGTCATGTGCCTCTCTTTCCTTCTGACTTCCTCCCTTAGAGAAAACCATTTCCTGTTCGGACATTGACAAACTCGAGCGTGTTCCCGAGGACATTATTTTTTTTCCACAGAACCCATTTTTTTCTGATTCCGCAATCTCATTTACACACCCGTGCTCACAGAGCGCATTTAACAGCGACGGTTTTAATCAATAAAGTAAATCAGGCACGTTTGAAAAGCAAACGAACGTGTGTCTGTAACATCTGAGAATAACGGGCTGTCCCTTATGACCATAAATCACTCATCTGTCTCAATCCATCCTTACTCACACTACTGTATGCCACACACATGGCCGTACGTGCGGTCCATACTAAACAGCACTGCTGCGGCAGGAGGATTCCCTGATCTTGCTCCCTGACACACACACACACACACACACAGCCAGATACCCATCGCTTCCCTATTGGACATTCACACACACACACACACACACTGGTGGTTGAGTATCCATGGAAACATGTACAATGCAGCAAGAGCCTGTTGTCTGTTGAAAGCGGAGTGTACCTTTGTGCACGTGCACACAAACCTACATTTGACAACGAGAGCCGTCCATATGTTCATCCATCTTAGCCACGCGTGCGCTAACACAGCGGCCCCAATACTACACCGATCTATCAGCATGTTGCCTAGAGACCACCCTCACCCAGACCACCATTGGCCAATAGTAGCTGAGACAGCAACTCAGCTCCTTACATTTAAATATCAGCATTATGGAAAGCAAATTTAGGCTTTTCTCGTTCCAGCTTGCCCCTCCAAAACATTTTTATCGTTTTAGAGGTCTAAAAAAGCCATACCGCTTTGCCTGACTACAGCTGGAGGGCTGGAGACAGGGGTTGCCATGAAGCCTTTGCGATGCTGCACACCCCCCCTCCTTTCTGTTTCATCGATTACACACTGTTAAACGAGTGCGAGCGCGCAAGCAAACGCCCTGCTGTAAGGGCAAACAAATGATGCAGGGTGGACCGTATATGTTATTATGTTGATAATACATATACTGAAGGAGAAGGAGCATGCATTTTCATAATTCCTTCACTTAAGCTTATCTTTTCCGACTGGAAATCCAGCTTGATACATGGTAGATTGTTTCTAGCTGGTCCAAGGCAGTTATCAACTGGTGAAAAAAGGTATTTAGAGCTAGTATGTCCAAATAGTGGCTGGATTTTAAAATGGTACATATCTAGTAAAACAGATAACAGGTCCACAACCATCTTAATCTCATTGAGGTTTCTCAAGTGACCATAATGTATGATCAGATCTCAAGTATGGTCAACCAATATACTCATACTAACCAGCAGCAGGTTGACTTCAAGCTGGTAAATAGCTGGTTGTCCAGCTACGTTGCATAAACCATCTCAACCAGTTGATTATCTTTCCAACCAGCTATCTTATTGTAAAACTATGTTTAACCACCTTAAACTGGTTGGTCCGGTTGACCAGCTGGATATTGCAAAAGCTATTTTGACCAGCTAATTATATTGTCAACCAGCTACAATGTTCAAAAATTCATCTTAAACTGGTTGGTCTCTAGCTAGTAATAAGACGGTTGACCAGCTGCCATGTTGCAAAAACCACCTTTACCGACCGGCTGCTTACTTCTAGCTGGTTTACCAGTTCCCATGTTGCAAAGCTATCCTGACCAGCTGATTATCAGATCAATCAGCTACCTTTTTTCAAAACCTATCTTAACCACCAGCAGGTTAGTTTCAAACTGGACCATCTTGAACAGCTGGTTATAACCTCATCAATCAGCTAACATGTTACAATAACTCACCTTAAGCTGGTTGGTTTCTAGCTAAAAATAAGCGGACTGACCAGCTGCAGTGCTGCAAAAACCATCCTGACCAGCTGGTTATCATCTTGTTAACCAGCTACCATGCTCAAAAAACAATTTTAAATGCATTAAGCTGGATGACCAGGAATCGTGTTTCAAAAAACAACTTGACCAGCTGATTTCAGGTCAAACAGCTACCGTAATCCAAAACACATCAGAAAAACCTTAAGTGGACTGACCAGATGTCATGTAGCAAAAGTCATAATGAACAGCTGGTTGCTTTGTAACTGGTAGTAAGGTATGTTGCAAAACCCATCGTGACCAGCTGGTTTCTAGCTAATCCAGCAGGGTCATTAGCTGGCTGACCAATAACCATGTTCCTAAAATCATCCTGACCGTACTGAGTTGCTTGGTCAAAGATGGTTAACCAGCTTTAACCAGCAAAAGAATGCAAGAAGCCACTTCACACGTTTTAAAACACACCCACCATCTTAACGATTTCCAGAAGAACGATTTAATATGTTTTGAGAACCAATTCAAACAAAACGGACCGCAATAATGCAACTAAAAGACATTAAGAAATATTATTTGCCCAGCACGTAGAAAATGTAACGCATGCACAAGGTTCGTATTAGATGCATCAGACGAGAGTCCGTCTCCAGGTGCCCATCAGGTGCGAGAGTGTTCTTCTTACCTTTCACTTGACTCTCATACTCTGTAATGATTTCCTTTTCCTTTTTGCTCTTCGTCGTGTTAGACATGACGCCTGTGTAGTCCAGATCCGCTAGTCCCTTCTGTCTGAAACCGTTCTGCTTCTCCGAGACGCGTCCCTACTGTGCCCGATGCGTCATATCTAACCACAGGTTCAGTGCGTGATCCAGCGGCAGGAAACTGTAGTCCGTAAAGCAAAGCGATGACATTCAACCACGCACATCAATGGTTATCGGACCTGCACGAAAGACAAAAAAGCCATTAAAAGTGGCACGTGAACCTCAGGGGCGCGTCGTTACAGCCGCATCGCCAGACGCGCAAGAACGACTGGAGATGCAAGTGGCCGCATCGATATTACGCACAGGTTGAGTGCGCACGCGATAAACAAGCAAGGCAGAGGTGACAGAGACCGTAACTAATGTAAACTCACTCTAAGATGCGAGAGTATCTGATTGTGTATGCAAAAAATTCGTAAGGTGTGCGCGTTTCTCACTCGCGCTCTCTCACACTACTGTCAATTGGTGGGCGGGTTGGGGCGTGAGTGTGTGTGTGTGTGTGTGCGCGTGTGTTTAAGACACATCAAATTGACAGTCACTCTATTTTAGGAAACCTTTAGTTCAGTTGTACACAGTTCTGGTTCTTGAGAACCCAAGTTCTTAAAATGGATAGTTCTTCATTTAATGCACCTGTTTTGTATCACTGGCTTATTAGCAGAGACTACAAGACCAACTGGGTGTGTCAGATAACGGAGGAAGTCAAAATGCTGGAACTGGACTACTTTAAGACCTGGACTGAGAACAACTGGACTAGATCTTAAGATTTAAGATCTGGTTTGTGATATTTGGGGATGGAAACACGAAATATGATGCTATATTAGACCTCATCAAGAGGTGTCATTCAATTAAACTTTATTTCCGTTGAGATATTTTAATATAACGAATATAATATAAACAATGTATAGTCTATATTTTCTTGTGTATATGTATGAAAACAAATATATTATACTGTATAAATATATACAAATATATACTGTATAAAGCCATTTCATCAATTTATGCAAAAATAAATGGTTAATAATATATAAATATGTTGACATATAACAAACACAACGGTAGACATTTATACATTACAAAAAACGTATTAAGAATAATGTCGAAATATCATGTTATTTAAACGTTCAATTTTATTTCAATTCAAATATATAGCTGCGCCAAACAAAAATACCGAAGCAAATATTTTAAAGTCCAGCCTCTGAAAGTCAATGAGCTATTTGCACACTGTCCAAATGTATTATTCAGTGCAAATGCATGATGCCAGCTTTACACCAGGTTGAATTTAACCTTTGAGGTGAACGGAAACACCCAGTAGCCTATCAGTAGAAAGCGCCAGTCTGACTTCTGCTGGAGCAACTGCGCAACTACAGAACAGAGTAATAAATTACAATGAAAAGGCTTCTCAATGACTCCCCCATTCTTCACTTAGACATAAGTGGCTGAATGCTGTAGGAGGCGCTTTCTGGGTCACTTATTCACCCTCACGCGCAGAGTCAGCAGGGGGAGACAGAGAATGCAAAAACCAGTAGAAATTCAGTGAAGCTGATCTCGTGTAACTTCAGGGAGCAAACTGAGGGTGCTGTAGAGGGGAGAGCGAGGTTAAAGGAATGCTTTGCCCAAAAGAAAATTGTGTCAATATATATGCAAGGTAATGTCTAGTTTGTAGACTAATGTGCCTCACTGGTAAATAAGGTTAAAATAATTACAAAGCAATAATGTACAGAACATGTCAGGGTCATATAACACTCCAGATTTAGCTTTTTGCATTGTGTATAATGCTACAGGGAAAATCAACCCATTTGTCAGGGAACAATTGAAAACAGATTTTATACTTACATTATACATATATTTCTGATAGATACATAAATGGATAAATATCTTTATATTGTTTCTTCTCATGAAAGAATAAATACACGTGTTTATGGTCATTTTCATAATGCATGGGAATATATATATATATATATATATATATATATATATATATATATATATATATATGTATATGTGTATATATAATATCTAAAATAAAAAAAAAGTAAAAAAAAATATATATATATATGGCTCAGGCATGTCTTCTATAATTTATTTACAAAAGAAAAATATTGTTCATTTTTTAAAATAATTATTGTAAGAAATCTAAGCATTTGAATTGCAAACTGACTGGGCTTGGGAACCTATTTTGCTCACTCTTTTTCCAAAAAGCCAGACCTTCCTGCATAACAACAATCTCATTACCGTTTCAAATATATCAACATGACATGGGTTACGTAAAATAAAGCTGTCTGTGTGTGTGTGCGTAGCAATGTTTAGAAGATGTTTAGAAGGATATAGTGTCTCTCGTTTGACATGATGCGATGTCCCTTATCAAGCATACAGCATATCTACTCAGTTATGAATTATTGAGGTGTATTAGACATCCCCAGGACAAGTGGCACTCACACACACATACTGTAAGCCAAGGCAGCTCAGGAAATGTATATCTGTTCCAATCACTGATCACGCCCTCACTCTAACGATGCTTTTATGGGCACTTAAATGTATTTTTAGACTTCTGAGGGTCGTTTTAGATGATTTAATGGACTCTATATTACGTTCCTGACTAATATTCGAAGCGTTTCTCTTGGGTATTATACAGAATGCTTGGTTCTATATAAACAAGGCATAAAACGGTCCTATGGGCACTCCCATTAAATCATGCTAAATTAACTATAATTTTTAGATCATAATTTTTTGTGCTAGTAAAGCTCTTGGGTATGTTTAATGGGGTTCTAGTGCGTGTTGAAGTGTGTAAGTGATATCAGTGAGGGTATTTATATCTGTTATCATTTAACCGTCATTCAATCAATCAATCAATCAATCAATCATTTAGTAGTGTGTGCAACAAATACTTGTGGTGTCACATCTGGACATCATTGCAATAGATTTAAAATGATTAAACCAAATGGCATTTATTGTAAATAAATGTAGATTTTTAATAATAAAACAAATTATCCGGTCAAAATGAAGATGTTAGCTGGTCACGTCTATGAACTATTGAAGTATTATTTGTTCGCAGATGCCACTTGGTTTTATATTTCATGATCCAATGCAATGGAATTCATCTATTTTAAGCAACGCTTGACTACATCTCTGAATCCCATTCCTGATCCGTGCCGGAAAACTCCAAACCCGTGGTCCACATGGAGGAGAACATACAAATAGAGCAGATTGGATCAGTTATCTGTACATCAAGAAGTTTCCTGTTCAAGAAAACGTTCTTGACTTAAACTCTATGTTTGGACATGGGAAAAACATTTTAAGCATCCCGTCAGTAATTACAAAAGACAAACAACAGACGTAAACGTTTCCTTAAGTACTGACTTTGCTGCAGTTCGTTCTTCTCTTTCTCCTGTCGCCTGAACGTTCTGTTCCTGTCAGACAGAGGCGCTTGAGACGATGACGCTGACGATGTGATTTCTTTGGTGCTTTTATTTGGTCTCCAAAGCGACAGGTTCTCCCACGCGCTGGCAAACCCGACAATCATACGTTTCAGTTTTGTATAAGAGCTGTCAAATGTCTGACATCTGCAATTCTGTGAACAGAACGGAGAAAGGCTGACCTAATTTAATGGAATCGTTTTAAAAAATACTGTCATTTACTCACACACATTTCACCGGTGCGTTTCTCAAATGCAAGTTATTCTTAAATTATTATTATTAACTGAAATCTATTTTTGAACATTCAAATTTGGTGCATAAACAATATTCGATGTCAATGATAGGAAACAACATCATTTTTTGTCATAACCTATTTGACACATTAAGTTTGAATTTGAGTAATCACATATTAAATGTAAAATATGGGCAAAAATATATTCATATTATTTTGTGATAGATGTATAATGCATTTAATCTAAAATAACAATATAAATTATAACAATATAAAATGCATAACAATTAAAACTAGCTATTATTTGTTATTTTTGTCCGTAAAAACGGTAAACAAAAAGTTGGGGGTGCTACTAAGATACACATTTTAAATGTTTAAAAAAATAATACTTTTATGCTTAATAAGGTTACAATTATTTGATCAATATTATAATATTATAATTTAATACAACCGTTTCCCATTTTAAAATTTCAAAGCAAAATATCACCTTTCCTTTCCTTTGTGTACACACACACACACTTTTTCTTACTTTTTTCATCAAACTTTCCTTGATGGCCCTTTCGAACATCTCTCTTCAGACAGATGACTGATGACTGTAAAGGCAATTCAGTTCAATCAAACAGTGGATCTGATATTTCCTGTAGTTATTAAACACAAAACAGTCCTGTATTGAGCTGCCAATCACAGCCCCCTCTCTCTCTGTCGTCCTTTGACCTCTGGGAAAGTTGTGTTAGGCTGCCCTACAGTAGAGTTTTATAAAGGTTAGATTAATATCATCATCATCGCTGACTGGCGGTCACTCCACATTCCCACTTTGACCCATTTCCAGCTGTGTAACCTCATTAACAATATTTCCTTTCCTATCGGGCTGACTACAGTTAAGCCTGCGGTCTTCAATCTCCCAAAAAAAAATCCCATGTGGCTCGGCAGGAGCAGGCCACTCCGTATCGCTGTTCTCGCCACTGGGTCAAGATCTTGGTGACGGATATCACAGGAACGCTTAACGAATTACATAAGATACAAAAAGAAACAGTCATATTGAAGTTGCATTGAAAACGAACTTTGTCAATTACCAGCAGAGGGTGCCAGGACGTTTTCAGAGCGACAGAGCACTCGAAGGAACCTACTGAACTAAATAAATAAACTGTTAAATAATTGCATTAAATGAATGTGGAAAAAGGAAGGTCGCCCACATAGATGAGTCTGGTGATTGTTTGTCACGACGAGGAAATTTAGAGCCTTTCGGGACAATCAAGTCTGGAAAATCAACAGGATTAAACGTTATTAAAAACTGCTATTAATGCAAAAAGAAAATTAGAGCAGAGAAAGAAAGGATAGCATAAACAGGATCGGTATTGCCTGAAAAAGTATTCTTTTCGTCTCCATAGAAAGTCGGAACATCTTATAAAGGTGAGAAAACAAACCTTACTTCTAGCTATAGGATTTTTTTACATAGAGCGGTTCGACAGGAAATTAAAGTGGAAAAGGAGGATGAAGTTAAGGTCCGGGGTCAAGGTTGTTGGATTAGTGTTAAAATAAACGAGCACAGCTCTATCTCGCAAATAGAGACTCAAATCTGTGAACGGTAGAAGTGAACAGTACTCTTGAAAAATTGGTTTAAAATGAAATTTGCTCATGTCAAAGCCATGAAAAAATGTGTGATATTTTGGTTATTATTGGGTCAGACACGTTTAAATAAGGAATTAAATAAAATAAATATTCAAGGTTTAATATATTCGATAAATCAATGGGATTTGTAGAATACTGATAAATAAATACAAATAAATAAAATAAAACACTAGGCAACAATGAACCAAAACAATGGAAGTGAAGTGATTTGTTATTAATAAATCAATGTTAAAAAAGTAAATGTTTTTAAATGCATAAATAATTTATATTTAATAACAATAACAATTGTTATTATATTCAAAATATTATAATTCATTGTTATTTTTATTAATATAATATAATAGTATTTTAGTAAACAACTGTATAATAAGAATAATAATGTTGATTCATTAATGCATGGCAGGAATTCTACAATCCAAATAGGTCATGTGATGTGGTATCCATGGCAATAGAAGTCAGTATAGATTCCAACAACCAGTCAGCCAGTCCTTTACATGAGGCATCATCTCACCTGGACTGTGCAGAGCATCTGGAGACAGTCATCTGTTGAGAGCAAGATTTGTATCTTTAAGGTCTGGGGTGTTTCAGACTGTCTTGACCTGCTGGGGGTTAAAAAGCACAAGGGTTAAATCTTATTCACATGCTGGCCTCTCTTTCTTACAAGGTCAAGGCGCTCCTGCTTGTGATCATTTATGCAAACCTGAACCCACTGACCACAGGGCCATTTGTTCAACTGCTTAGTAATGGATGAATTTATCACTCACTTCAGTTACTAGTGACCTTCAGATAAACATCATCTCTGCGTTCCTTCACAACATAAATAACAAATATTAATGAATGACTTTAGGAGAACAAAAGAAAAAAAAAACAATGTCCATTGTTGAATGTGATGGAACTTATAAAGTTAAAACAGAGTCATGAATGAGTGTCTAAATTAAAATGTAATAGTTTTTTGTGATAAATTAAACGTGACATAAATTTGGCTTCAAAACCTATATTCTGAAACTGAAAGGAAACTATAGTCTATACAGGAAGTACACACACACACACATGCATGCACACGCACACACACACACACACACACACACACACACACACACACACACACACACTCAGTGTATTATTATTATTAATTATTTTGACTATTTAATAAATAATTATTTTGACTATTTAATAAATAAGCCATTAAATAAATAAAAATAAAATGTCTATTTTAATTTACTCCACCTTTTATCATCATCATCATCATTTAACATTTTGTTATGCATGATTAAAAAAATATTATTATTATTCATTTACTTCAACTGTTGTAACCAAATGTAAAATATTTAAAAACATTCAATATTAATATATTGTATTATTAAATTATTATTATTATTATTTAGACTAATAATTTAATGTTTTTTTTAAATATATTAACATTTCTCATGGAATATTTCATATTTCTTCACTGCGTTAATCCATGTACTGGTCCATATGTGCTTCCTGAAAAATAAAATGAAATGAAATGAAATAAAACAAAATCTACAAGTCATCAAGACGCACAACACTACATCCTATTATTGGCTGAGTGCACGGATTTCAAATCTTTTAGATTCACTCAGCTAATTGCAATTCATTCTTGCATTGACTTCCTCATAAATAATATGACGCTTCCTCAGAATTTGTCCAAACAAGCATTTTCAGAAGGATAAATACAGCGCTTACATTTGTGCTCTTAAAATGCTGGCAAGGGTCTGTTAAATGTCTTTGGCAGTTATTTTAGAAAGGCTGACGCAACGTTTTAAAAACCTTGTTTGCACATGAAATGTTTGCCTGATCATTAGCTCTGCAGTGCTGCATCGACTTCTACAGCACACAAACAAAACAGTGGATGGGCTTTGATGCTCACGCCTGTAAAAACGCAAGAAGTTATCATGCGCTGTCAAGTAAGCACCTGCTATCAGCATCTCACTGCGCTCCTCTCCGTTTCGCAAACATGCACGCAAATGACATGCCATCTTAATGTATACAGAAGAAACTCAGGAGCGCTTCTTGGAAGCTTTTGAAAGCCCTGTCGCATATTTAGACAGATTTTTCCATCAGAGGACACATCCTGAGATAGAGAAAGAGAAAGCCATATTCATTAAGTGTTGTGAAGCTTCGTGGTCAACCAGTTGACTGACTTCCTACTTGTGTCAACATTATTATAGATCCGCATATATTTGTGTAGGTCATGCTTATACACATAACCTATATGTGGACTGCTGAATTGCGTCAGTAAAGGACATGTGTTTGTGTGTGTGTCCTTGTTTTCAGGGCTAGCGATAAAGAGCTGTTTGCATAGAAGTGATCTCCACATGCTGGATGTTTGAGGATAGGCCTGTCAGATAAATTAAAGTGACTGTATGAGACACACACACACACACACACACACACACACAGGTAAAGAATGAGTCACATGTCAGAGCTTGTGACATGACAGATAGAAAGTGCCGTCTACAACTGTGTCTGTTAAATCAGATATCTGAAGAGCGAGACCTAGATGAGGACACATACTTCTCTGATGGAGAATGAAGAGACAGAACGTGTAAGGAAAAGACAAGCTGAGATGGGAGGAGATGAAATGAGACGGCATGTGGAGAGAGAAGAGAAAGTAAAGGAATCTAGATTAGACAAGACAGAGCGAAAGCGAAGCGACAAGATGAAGAGAGAAGAAACGCTGAAAAGAGAGTCGAGAAGAGACAAACATATGTGAGACACGATGAAAATAAAATGCAAGGAAAGAGATATGAAGTGACGAGAAGACAGCAAAGAGACAGAAGTACATAGGATGAGGAGAAATGTATTCAAAACCGGTAAGCAATGAGAAAATCAGACAAAACTGAAATCTAAAAAGGGCTAGAGAATAAAATACAATTCAATTACTCAAATAAAAACAAGAAATATCAGATAAAGCGATCAAATTCAAGCGAAATATGATTTTAAAAAAGTCAAGCGAAATAAGTTAATGAAAAGTGATTAAAATAAAAAAGTGAATATTTAAAGGGTAAATGAAATATATTCAAATTAAATGAAATATTTTGAGACAAGAAATATGAATTAAAGTGATAAAATGGGAAGTCAAAGGATAATGAGACCTGACTGAAATTAGGGAAAAATATAGTAATATATAAATCCATATGACTTTAAAATAAAATAACGTCAAATAAAATGTATAAAATGATTAATCACAATTAGTAAATTAATAAATCACAATTTACTTTGGATACATAAGAGGCACACATACAGTAAATATTTGGAAAATATTTGCATGTATATATTTTTATTCATATAATTTATATTATAAATAAAACTATTTAATCTACAAACATAAAATATTTTATTTAATATATACATGCATGTGTGTATTGCTATATACCTAATAAACACACAGTGCACACATACATTATGTAAACAAAAACTTATTTTTAAATTAAATACAATTTTATTAAAATTAAAATATAAAGAGACAATATGAAAAATAATATAAAATCAGGTAATGAAATTGGATGAAATGTATAAAGGATAATTTTATTACAAGTTTGTCAAAGAAAGAAGATGAATGAAAGAAAAATAATAGACAAAATAGAAAAATAAAGACAAAATCAGGCAACACTTCAATTAAAAAAATGAATCAAAATAGCAAAAAAAAAAAGCAAATTACACTAAAATAAAATTTCTTTTAAAGACAAAAATTATGTGAATGAGAGGAGACAGAACGATAGGCAAGAAAAATGAGAAGAAAATGACACAAATTAAACAAACTTACAGCATGTGATGTCATATCCTTCTGAAGTCCTTTAAACACGTCCAGCAGAACAACTCCTCTACAGCAGCTCACATTCACAAGTGCTCTTCATTAGGACTACGGAATGTAAATAAACACATGTGCTTATTAGAGATTGACGTATGAGCCCACAGGGACTCAGACAATAAACCAGGAATTTACTAATAGTTGCAAAAGCTTTTGTGAGCTGAATTTATATCAGCACCTCTCTATACTGTCTGGAAATGATTACCAGCACCGATACATTTCTGCTTCTGAAACCAGCCTGACACATCTGTCCTTAAGAAACCTCTTAACATCTATCCTTTTGAGACGGCGAGACACTCTTAGATTCAGGTATGATGGAACTGGAAGCTATTAGCTGTTTTTATGCATATTTCAAACGGCGGGATGAGTGTTTTTTCCCCTTATATTTAAGTAACAGAGTGTTTTCTCAGTGCTACAAGTTAAATAGCCTGAGAAATATTTTATTAGTACAGGAGCTTCATTCATCATAATGATCAAAGTGCTCTAGAGATCCTTAGATCCCAGGAATCTGTCCTTGTCACTTTTATAGCTCTGTTGCATGCGAAAGTTTCAGTAACAAACCATTGCGGCGTGACGCAGCATCAGTAAGAACATGATTCTTCCTGACATAAAGACTACATTAATCAGAAATCTTCCCATTCTTGGTAGTAATCTAATATTTGGGAACGCGGACCCACTAAAACGTCCCTCTCATCTCTTGCTTGTTTTTCCTCATACACTCATATTCCTAAAAAGGCTGGATGTGAGGTTTGTTTCATGCCGCAGACCACCCTGTGATGATCTGAGAGCTCTCCCTCACTAGTGAGCTGCAGTCATAACATAGTAGAAACTAGAACAACAGCTTTACCTTCAGGGTTTCTGTGCAGGCTGTGGAACATCTGATTATGTCGAGGACCTCACTCGTCGAAATATATATCAGTTAGAACCTGGTCGTGCCTCGATGCCCTGCGAATCAATACAGAAAAAACTTAATTTACCTGCAAAATATTAAAGCTCTTTACTTAAATAGTGTGTCATAAAGAATTTTAGGAAGCTTGTTAGGTTCTGAAAACATGAAAAATGTTTTTTCTGTGAAAAATGGTCATATGATTTATAATAAGAAGCTTATAAATTCAATAAAATAAATTATGTTTTTTTGCAAAGTAAATCCTGTGGTGTTTGAAAAGCACCCTGTAATTTACTCACTCCCAAGCCATCCTAGGTGTATATGACTTAAGCTCACAAGAGAATAAATGGCTAAGAAAAGCCTCTTAAGACCAGAGAAAAAAGATTGTTTTTTGAAGTCTTTACATTGTTTGGAGCATTACAAAAATATGCAAAAAATATATATATATTTTTTAAATTTAAACGATGATTACAAAATATGATCATATTTCCTCAAGAGTTTCACTAAATTAATTTGAAGACCAAGGAGAGGGAGTGGTCATGGTGAGACATCCATTAATTTGGTATCTCTGAAAAGCCCTGAATGTGCTCTTTAAAGGACACCCAGACTGTGACATGTATATTCTCAGAGAAATTCACTAAAATACAATGTCCTCATATCAGGACAAAGCAATACTAAATGCCATTAACAAATTAAATGTCGAAAACGAGAAGTAAAAAAAAGAATTAATGAAGCTCACGTCATACAAGAGGTCAGCCAAGTGTCACTCAGCATGAACACCCATACAGCCGTGGCTGGAGGTCAGTGATTAGAGTTAGAATTACAAAAGCCCATCGATCAGCTTCAGGAGTCAGGTGGTAACCCCCTGAAGGTGTATAGTTAGTTACACAACATATATAAAATGTATGGAGCTTCAAATTAATGCCCACTATCCACGAGCATTTACAAGCTTGAAAGAGCCAGGATAAATTTTTTGAAAACTCTGTGTTCGTCTGAAAGAAGAAAGTGATATACACCTAGGAGGGCTGGGGGTTGAGTAAAATATGGGGTCATTTTCATTTGTGGGTGAACTACTCCTTTAAGTACAAAAAAAAAAGAAAAAGAACTAACATCTATAATATTAGAATGTACATAAAATAAATAAAAATAAAATAATACATATATAAATAAATATAAATAATAATAATAAAATAAAAATAATAATAATGCATTTTTAATCATTGTGAATAAAAATAAAACAAAACAATAAATAAAAAAACGAAAAAAAAAAAATATATATATATATATATATATATATATATATATATATATATATATATATATATATATATATATATATACACACACACACACACACACACACACACACACACACACACTATATACTTACATACTATAACAATGAAATCAATAAAAAGAACAGATTGCAAATACTCCATAATATATAAAGTGTGGTGGCAAGTCATTTCTGCTATGTTTTCCACACCTGTGTGAAAGTAGAGCATATATGTGTGTGAGATGTGGTGCTTGAGAGTCCGGTCACAGCACCGCAGGTAGGAAGCAATAATGAGCGAGCAGCTCCGGGCTAGAAGACACTGACGGAGCTCCACCAGCATGCCCTCATCTCACAAGAACAGCATGCAATCTGCTCTAGTAAAACAATAAACCTACAAGTCTGACCCTGATATTTCTGTGACTGCTTGAGGTTGTTCCCCGTGTTGACTACTGATATCTTATTTATAATGCACAAACTTTTTATAATGCAAAAGCCTTTTTTTTAGGTTGGTGGAGTGCATGTGAGGGAAGGAGGTGTAAAGAGAAAACAAAAAAGGCGGCGGTAATCTGGGCTAAGTGCTGGTCTCAGAACGTCTCTGAACATAAAGCCTGTGTAATAAAACGGGAGATTAGAGAGCGGATTCAGCGGTAAAGCTTTGATGAGAGCAGTGCACACAAAAGCCAGGCAATCTTTCTAAATGCCTATTAACAGAACATTAGAGTCCCAGTCTTCTTTACGATATCTGGCTCCAGTATTATTCTCATAGGATGCATTAGAGCATTGTGGATTTATGTTATGTGGCTATATACAGAACATTTAATAAACTGACAAACAGAGCCGAAGGAGAGTTTGTGTGAAAGTAAATAATACTAAACTGTGTCATGGTATCAACTTCCATCACATAAACCAGAGGCAGTGTGATATAAACACATCTCCTGTTTCGTAGCGCTGCTGAATTTCATTATTTATGGAAATACACACAGTGATGGTCACCCCTAATTGATCTCTATATCTGTGGTAACTAAATATTTTGCAGATGTGTCCGTAAAAACATGATGAAAACTTTCAACAGGTCCGTGTTTATTCCTGAACTGCACACATGAATGAAATTTCAAATAAAGAAAAAAGGTGGCTGTTATTGATAATATACGGACCGCTGTATTTTTGCATGACTGTATCAGCATATCTTATGGGTGAATAATGACATGTTAAAAAAAAAAGAAATATACATTTAATATATATAAAAGAAAAATATAAAAACAAGTATACATGAAATATATGTATATAACACTGCACTAATATAATCAAAAATTATGAGCAATATTACAAGCAATATTATGAGATATTATTACAAATTAAAATAACAGTTTTTAATATTATTAAGAAACTTCAGAAATCATTCTAATATGCTGAAACTTTTTTTTACATTTTTAAATGTTTTATTTTATTTTTAAACCATGATACATATTTTTCTGGGTTTCTTAAGTTCAAAAGAAGCAAATTTATTTTAAATGAAAGTCTTTTGTTACCATTATAAATGTATTTACTGTAACTATAATTGAATACATTGTTGCTGAATTAAAATTCTGACCTCAAAAATGTTTAAGGTTAATTTGGATCTTCTTGGTCATTGTTTTAATTCATAAATAAATCCCTTTTTCAAATGTTATAGGATGTCCTCTTAACGGAATCCGTATGGCTTTAATATGAACTTATCTGAAGTACCGTATACTTTTAACACAAATTATGACATTCAAGCACAACTATGCGCATTCATAAGCATGCATGTGGTTTTAAATAAAAAAAATAAATAAATAAATTGTGCATTCTTGAAATAACTCACCCATAAATCATAAATGCAAATAAATCTCATAGAACTTTTGGCTTAATAATCAGAATTTTGCTTTGGCCGAATATGCTACACACACATTCTAGCACCCAAATTAAAAACATAAATCCATACACTTAGGTATGCACTGATTCATTGCGAGAGAGTCACATACCATAAAAGTCAAACCACAGCAGCAAGTCTATGCCATATGCCTCTGTCCTCATTTAATTATACGAATTCTCCGAAAAATATAATTCCAGGAACAATTATGTAGAGGATCTTATCAGGATTGACACAATTAAACAACAAATAATGAATAACCCTTCTTCAGTTTTGCCTACGACGTTCCCAGCACACATCCAAGTTCAAAAGTCTTACTCTAATTCTGACGGTTTCCACTAATAAAAACCCACAAGTCTATGGAGACTCTCAAACAACAGTGGACCGAAAGCTGTGGGCAAACAGTCTGAGCTGCACATTTCACACCGATTTCATGCGCCGCTTTATAACAGTATGAATTATAACAGCATGCTTTGACGATCAGCGGACGACTTAGCAAAGGACTCAGAACGTTATGGCCTCTGTTGTAGCTCCCTACTGAGCGGATGATGAATGTGAGACCTCGCAATCCCCGGGCAGCTGCCTCTCATTCCCCAGAGCCCAAATCAAACCCAAATGGCCTACGCGTTGAAACGCGTCTCATTCTCCCATCTCGCTTTCATTTCGCTTCTGTCCCACTTTCTCCACAGCGTTTCCCACATCAACATCTCGGTGATACATTAAGTCCCGGCGCTGGGAACGCCGCAATGTGGAGAGTGCGACAGGATCCCTGACCCCAATCATCCTCGCATGAGGATTCGCCTTGAAGCTCAGTCATTCACGGGGACTGTGATGAGATGTTGTTTTGGAACAACAGTCTCATCGGCCATTTTTTTTAAGGTCTTTATGGGTTAAAATGGGGCTTCTGGCAACATTCTCATCAACCTACAACCCTTTAAAAAAAGGTTCCAGAAAGGTTTTCATCACACTGATGAACGATATCGTCTGTTTATGAGGGTGAGTAGTTAATGACGGGATTTTAATTTTGGGGTGAACTAACCCTTTAACAAAAAAAAAAAAAAAAATTACTTATAACTGTATTGCTGCATCTTCATGTGAGACACTACAAAATTTGGGAGATGCAATGAGTCAAATACGTCTTGTTTACATAGAAAAACAATGGAAAAGACTGCAATGTAATAGAAAACCCTTATAGAATAGAAAAAGAACCGTTTTAATGATCTAAAAAAAAAATATATTTCCAATAAAGATCCTTTTTTTGCATAACCACATGCCAATAAAAACCTATATTTTCAAGAATGTTTAGCTTCTGTGTTGTCGTTAATGGAAATGGTATGTCCTGAAATGGGCTGTTTTAGATGGACGATCCAGGTCTTGGTAGAAACACTGTTGTGCTATTCTCTGCATGTTATTGCTTCTATTTACTATTATTATTATTATTTCCTTCTTGCCTGGTGCATTAACTTTGTTAAGCTGACTGTGTATCTTCCAGGGAGTTCCCGATACATGGTGAGAAAATATAACTCCTAACCTTAAGGTCAGAAAAATATTGAATATTGAATTAAGATGTTTTGCTTTAAATAACTGGCTAGTCTGGCTTGGATCTAATGTGAGTTAGAGGTTATATTCATGTGTTTTAGACTCCAGGGCCGTCTAAGAGCTGAATATTATTCTTCTAGGAATATAAGTTGATATATGTTTTTCTGAAAGCAAAGATAATGCAGAACATAACCAATTTATAATGCATACGGAGCGGACTTCTGTGGTTTCTATACATTTGCATATATCTGAATTCTGCTCAGTTCCCCATAATTCATGTTGACTCAAACTGCCAATACATCATTTTATTCATCCTTGTGTCAAAAGTACAGTGGAAAATGCTTAGTGCAAATAATTTAGTATATGTAAAAATGTGATAATAAATAAAAATGTCGGCATTCAGGTGCACATATGATGAAGAGATTTCATGTTATGGATTATCTTACATGTCTTACATGCTAACCCAGTATTATATATATTTTTCACAAGTAAAAATATAATGTATATGCATTGGTAACCTGAGGAGTTTTAGGACAGATTTCTTCTTTCATCAGTTCTCTTGTGATTCTTATCATGTTTCAAGCTTTGGTGGATTTTAAAAAAACAGACAAAGCAGAGCTTAAACAGAAGCCAGCCAGTAACATTGAGTGAATCAGTGGAACGAAAGTGAACATAAAACAAAGAAAATGTGGCCACTGCAAAAAAAAAAAAAAAAAAAAAACTCATGAATTTGTGTGTGTGTGTGTATATATATATATATATATATATATATATATATATATATATATATATATATATATATATATATATATATATATATATATATATATATATATATATATATATATATATATATATATATATATATATATATATATATACACCTTAACATACAAATAACATGAGAAAAATGCAAAAACATGAGTCTGTACAGTCATGACAAGCTGTGCATTTTCCAAAATTTGCATATGCTAAACCCTGGAGAGTCAAGAAGCTTCTACTGAACTTTTGGGGGGTTTTATCACATAAGAGATAAAGCCATACAGGTCTGGAACGACATGAGGGAGAATAAATGATGACTTGACATACAGCAGCCAACAGATGGACAAACTATTCCTACAAAGAACAAACTGAATTTTTAATATACTTTTAACAGTGTTTCTTGACACTTGAAAGTTTAGCTGTGCTTTTTTTTTCTAGTATTCCGTCAAATCCCTCATCTTAAGTTTAGAAATTCTGAAACATGTTTTTGACTTCATATAAGATCTTAAGATAAAAAAAAAAGTCTACTAGTTTTCATAGGACATCCCACTGGATGCAGAAACGGGCTTATTAGACTCAGGAGTCCTCATTTTCTCTTCACTTTTATTCAGCAAGGACGCATAGAGTTGGTCAAAAGAGAGTGTAACTATTTAGAAGGTTGCAAAAGATTTCTATTTAAAACACGCTGTACTTTTGAAGTTGTTATTAATTAACTGGACATGAGGGTGAATGGTTTCATTTAAATTTTAGAGTATCTATCTATCAGTTTATCTGTGGCAATGCATTCTCAAGCTTCTCATTTCTCATTTGCTTTCTCAACTATAACGTAATACATTGCTACACAAGCACAAGACATATGAGATATCTGCAGGGGTCTAATTAGAGTAATTATTGGCTATATGACAGAATAACCAGAGTCCTTAATGATCATTGCAACACCTCTGCCAGCTTCAATATTCATAATCAAGGCCTTCGCAACATCATTACCCCTTTTTAAAAACACCATTTGTTTCTGGTTACACACTGGAATTCAGATTTTATAAGTAATTAAAACGAACATTTCCAAATCGGCCCAATTGTCAAGTTGAACCTATTTATTATGTGCCAAAGTCCTTAATAATGGCCTACATTCGATCTCATTACTTGGTTTTTCTCCTAATTCTTAAAGAATAGATGCCAAGATAGAGATTATGATACATCTGAATACATTCCCAGCATGCATTATCCAATATTCAATTGGATCCGCGTTCAACAGCGCATGCATATATTCAGCGTGTTATTTGGCAGGGCAAACCAGCAGCTCCATTGAGATCTACAGATCACACACGTTAAAATACAGACAAGCACATTTTTCCGACACGTTTATATTATACACACATATATATAGCTGCCTCAATTGTTCAACATGCTGCATGGAGGTCACGTTGGATTGAGAGGCCTACAGTGTTTAGCGTTGTCAAAACACGTGCTTCGTGTTTTTATACAGTAAGTAATGTATAAGTGCTCTCTTGAAGAGAAAGCCAGCTTTTTTTATTAAAAATAGTAGACATTGCAAAATGCAACAAATAAATGAACAAACAAACAAACAAACAAACATGGTCATTTCCCAAAGACAAACAAAATCCGTATGTAGACCTTCAACCACAGCATGAATTTTTCAAAACTGTGTGCTATATATATATTCTCAAGTGTTTCTTATGGCCTTGTAAGAGAGAACACAAATAAGCTCCGAGCTGAGAGCACACGATCATCTAAACTGACTCGTCCTACAAAACTATGTACTATATGTACACCACCAGAGCCTCAGATGAGCGCTAGATTGATTAAATGTTAAAGTTACAAAGTCAGTATGTTTTAGGATAACATTTTAAAGTGCATATTGCAGGTAAAATCAAATTCGACTGAATATGTTGTTAATGTCCCTGCTTTCTTGGCTGCATACCGGGTCCTATTTGTATCTGTGGTCCGTAATAAAAGTGTGAATAAATGTTTAAAATTTTATCAGCGTTCGAACTATCGTTGCAATCCATTGTTTTCCTATGGTTATAATGGACTGCTCTATACAGACTTTTCTATACATTGACTCAACTAGGGTCTGTATCCTGAAATATGCCCCTTTAAATGTAAAACTTTGGAACATGCAGTATATTTTTATATTTTAACATTATATTTTTCGTTGACATTTTATATAATATCATATTATATTACATAAAATAATTATAGAGCGTCATATTATATTTTGTTCATAGTACAATCCAGCAGCAGCTTTCCTGGCATTAGTATTTATATTTATAGAAGTATAGTGAGGGTGTGAGTCAACACTTCAAGTGCACACAATTACCTCTGTGAGAAAGCCTCAATTTCCTCCAAATGCTAATTATTTACAGTGAACCATAATCTCCCCTGAGGAGAGCTGTATTTGGTTTCATACGGAGTACTGAAAATGCTCGTAATGGGGAGAGATTCAGTTACAATGAGAAGGTCTCTTGCAAATCACGTCTCTCTCACAGTAGTAACTGGCCTGCATGAATGAACTACGTAATGTATCATTTTAATTAAGAAGGTAAAAACTGTTTTATCTTGCATAGAATACTATATTCAGTACTGCTCGAAATGAAAGGTAGGATTTTTTGTACTGCTTTTTAAAAAAAAAAAGTCACTAAAGTGTACAACATTTATGAAAAAAAGAAAAGAAGAGAAGAAAAGAAAAATGCCTTCTATCAGTCATCACACTTACCTCCTCAACACTCACACAGAGAGACGTTTTTGATTCCAGAACAGTTCCAGCCTCAAACCTTCAATTTCAAACAAGATTGGTAATTTCAGAGAAAAAGCGAGAGGGGGAAAGAAAAGGAGGGAGAAAGAGAGAGAACAGGGACATTGGCATTGAGATTACATATGCATTATACAATAAGCAAATTCCCTCCTTTTTCATCACATTAAAACGGACTGGCACAAGGCATTCTGTAATGGCAAGGGGTAATAAATAAATTGTGTTGTTAAAATGAATGATGATCTGATCAGATTAATTCATTTCATTTGAACAGGCAGTATAAACAGACTTAATCTGAAACACACACACACACACACACACACACACACGCCTGCACATGCTTCAGCTCAGCAAGATGAAGAGGGAAAGGGAGAGGTTGTGAAATGCGCAGGGTTTGGGTTTAATTATGGTGGTGTTTTGGCTTCCATTTATGAAACGTGGACAATCCAATACAATATACTAAAGATTGTAGAAACAAATTGGCAGCTGTGGTTGCCAGAATAATTTTGTAAAAGGTGGCATGCGGCATTCAACATGAGCAAACGATGATAACATTGTCATTTCGTGAGAACTATACCTTTAAATCCTTTAGGAGCTTCTGAGACAACTGGAGTGAGACTCACAAAGCACCTCTGGTGTATTATTTAACTAAAATGTCTTTCTGACACCCAGCCAAGCACCGCTGATAAGAAAGCCTCTTACTCTCAAATGTTTTGTATCACAGCGAAGCCACAGTTTCCAGGTTCAACGATCCTGTTAGTCTCGGCTTAAAATGACTCATAAAAGTGACCTCTACAGAAAAAAAAAAGGTAGAACGGAAGGAACAACTATTGAAACAGAATGAAAAAGATGATGAAGGTGGTCTCTGTTGAGAAGCTGAATCGAAAACTTTTGTCTGAGTGGAAAATTTCATTTTCAAAGGCTAAAACAGATGAATCCACAATCTGAGCTTGGCTAAATCATGTTAAGCTATATAACTAACAGCCACAGTGCTACCTCTTATCTATTTAGTCACTCTATAACCAGCCATCTAGTCAAATATTTGTTGTTTAGAGTCTGGTTTGTGTCATAAAGTGCATCACAATTCTCTCAGCTAACGCCACAAGCTTACTTGCTACTCTAATCGCCTAGTGCAAATGGTTCTCTTGTGACTGCGGCCTTATCAGCTACACTTGCTCGCCTACTTCCGGAGAAACAAAACAACCTCAAAAACATAAAAAAAACAAGACGCAAGCATTCTGCAATGTTTGTGGATACCAGGTGAAACCACTTTGTGCAAAGCCTCGGTTATAAAAGTGCGACGATAAAACCCGAAAAGCAAACTGACAGACTAAAAAAAGCATGTACTTTCTTCGTATTATTGCTGCTAGAGTGTGATGTTGACAATGAAAAAACGTCATTTTCTCTCTCAAGCTCTCAGTCGTCTGTGGTTAGGTAGGAATTAGAGGTCAAAGAGAGATCCCGTATTTGATAGATGACTTCAGGGTCTCTGACCATCACTTCATCCATCTTAGTGTGATGATATCAAAGGGTGAATGACACAAAACAGACTGACATGACTGAGAAAACCACAACATACAACTGGTAACTCAACACAACTCACTGGGAATTAACATTCCCTTTTGGAACGGGATGAGACGTGCCCGAAGAGAACCACGCACGATCAGACAAATGAAGAATGAAGTTCATTTGTAAAGGGTATAGGACCAAAAGTACAGGACTTTGTTTTTGTTTTATTTCCCATTTCTAGAACTATCCATTTAAAACGTATCCATTTATCGGTTTGTCATTATGGTAGATTACAATGCATGTGAATTATACTTAGGGCAAGTTTTACTGAATGGAGGAAAATTAGCGCCTGAGAGCAATTCCAGAAAAGCACTGATGGGAGGGGAAATTTCTGCGGGTCATTTACTAACAATAAGCAAATTAAACAACACGGGCACAGCATCTCATTTACATATCGTCCAATGCAATTGGTTTGCTTGTTTACAGGGTTCCAAGTTGTCTTTTGTATCCTGAAGCAAATTAAAAACAACATATCTTGGCATGCTGGTGTGCCCATAATATTTTATATTACTGTCAATAATTAAAGGTTTTAAATTTTGCTTTAGAATTATGATTAATTTATTGTCTTTTTGGGAGTTTGACAAGAGCCCATCACCGTTCACTTCCACCGTGTGGAAACGATTAGGGTGAACATTGTTCAGAAACCAAATGTTCTCACAATTTACTTTCTTGTCTAACTTTTCGTTCTCTCTTTTTTTTTTTAACGAGGCAGATGTCTCAATATTCAATATTTAACAACACGCATTTCATTAAAGCTCAGGATGTTTGAATACGATATTGAAATCTCTCTTTATATCTGTCTGTTTCAAAGCAGTCATGACCTAGAGGGGAAAATACTAGAGACATCCTTCAAGAGCGGCTCTTTGGCTCCAGAATCGATCACCCTACAAGCTCTATGTCTCACTTTCTTTAGTAAATGAATGACGGAGAGAGTATGAGAGATAGAGAAAGGATAAAGTAACACAGAATCTTTAATGTATCTAGATTTATTTACATACACAAATCTTTAGCTAACAAACTGTGATATTCAGCGGAACGCATAGTATACCTTTGATATAGAATACCAGTACACTTAGGACAGTCTAAAACTGAACATTGAATTTCAAATTATTAATAGATAGTACACAAAAATAACTAATTGCATGATTTAAGGTGTGTCTGAAGCAAAAATAACGCAGTTATGAGTTAAAATAAATAAAAATGGTTTGCGGTTTTTGCAGTTTTGCATACATTTGCATATGTTTACGTACTCTGAAGTGCAATTCTGCTTTATTAAAAGCATGCATACACGCATGCTCATACTCAAATACACAGATTGCACCCCTAAATGCCACTCGGACGCAAAAAGATGAATGACTAATATTTTGTGATCATTAATCCTCGCAGGCTCATGTACCCAAACAAACGTGTCACAGCTGTCACTGTTAAAATAAACAAACTGTGGCATTCGCCCCATATTTAAAGCAACTTCAGAAAAAGCTGGATTTCTAGCCTGCGGCTTTATGCATATAAATTGGACATTAAAACATTGTGAATCAGTGAAAGGGGACGGAAATTAAAATTCTCTTTTATTTACTCTACGGCACAGATCTCTTTCCTTTCTTTCACGTACACATCTTTATCTCTCTGACAATTCAATAAACAACAAATGGGCTTGTGTCGACTTCACAGCTGCTGTTTTGTGGGAAGACACAAGGTAGGCCACTGTAACAAGGTTAAAAGATATGTGGGCTGGGAGATACAGACAGAAATGAGGGACATACGATTGCTAGATCGGTTCTTGCCTGAAGATTGCCCTCATGTTCTCTAATAAGGAGACAAATGTTTGTTCTGCCTACATCCTCTCTGTTCAACACTTCATCTGCTAATAATTAATCCCAGAACAGTTATAAACGTACATCTGAAAATCCTACACACTGTTAAAATGACCAACGCAGCTTCTGTAGGCAACCAAAGACCTGCTCACTTTAGATATAATGACCGGCCCTGTCCAGACCCACCAGTGACATTACCGACATTACAGTAAAAATAGCCTCAGCCTCTCAAAGCATGCGTGAACTCTCCACACTCTATGCAAATTTATACAAGTTTAAAACCACCTACTTCATTCAAGTTTAAAACTTTACCAAGGATTTCGTAAAAAATCCCTACTCCAATCTGATTGGCTAGCTTTACACGACTTAAAAACAACCTGATTTGCCAGCGTTTAAGGTTACTGGAATTAAATCCTTGGAAGAAAACATCAACTGCTTAACATATAGCAATAGACATTCATGAGAAGAAGCATATGTTCCAGGTTGTTTTAAGTTATGTGCAATAAACAGTATTTTAAAGTACTTTGTTTTTGCATTTGGACAGTGCATATTATTTCTGTACATTTCATTTCTTATATTGTAGTCTGTACTCTGAGCATTTTTGAACTATTACAGCGTGCTATACTTTGCATTTAATTTTTTTAATTGTGACTCTGTACAAACCCTTTTTTGTACTGATCACTGTATTTTAATTATTTTAATTTTCACCCTTTCTTCCTCAGTGCTTGTACTCTTCTGAGCAATCTTTGAACTCTCTATTACGGCATGTTATATTTTGTATCTAATTCAAACACTTCAAACAAGTCTCATAAAGCGTCCAAATGCTACTTCAGTTTCTTTCTTTCATATCTATTCTAGCCTGACCTCCTCTGAAAAGTCTTTGAACTTTCCGGAACGGCTTTTCGTGCTATTTCCACCTCAAGATGATACGCTCTTTTATATTCCTCGTTTGTAGGATTCTTTGACTAAAAGCTTTTGCCAAATGAAGAAATATAAATGTAAATGTGCCTTTTAAGAGTGAGCCCTCGGCGCACACCAATGGGGACTGCAGTCAATGGATGCATCAGGCAGCATTATTGATTACCTCTATCCATAATGAAGGCTCATCAGAGAAAGGGGCAAAAGATAATCAGCATCTGAGGCAAACAAGCATTTACTCCCACACGACTCCAATCCCTGTCCTAGCTGAAAATTGTCTTCTAAGCGTCACATTTGTATTACCGTCATACTTCATGTGCTCAAGACACTTACCCCAGGCCGTAAAACAGCAGAAACCTTTCAGTCCATCCACCTCTTTACAAATGTTCACAGTAAAACCACTGTGGAGTAATTCAGCGATGCTTTCGGCTGTGCCCTATTTCTTCACCACACCTCCACAGCAATTATCTGGAGAAAAAGAGGACAAGTTTTTCAAATCCATTTGCAATGATAAAAAAATCACCCATGAAATGGCTTGACAAATAGTTTTTTCAGGACATATTTGGACATCGTGTTTTTCAATACAACTCAGTACACTGTGTCTTTTTTGTAATGCTTGTGGCACTTAGTAGCAATATCTGAGTGAAAATTGTTTCAAAGTACATGAACACACATTTTAATGCATCTGCTAATAGGTACGCTTACACTAAAGGCCAATGCTGTTTATAAATTCAATCAAACAAGCCATGTGCTAATTGATTTTTACAAATGTACATTCTACATCAGAGACCCATTTAACTCATTTGTGCTTCAAGCAAACGACCTCTGTAAGCGAAAGTGTAAGTAGCTATGTGAATGAGGCACCTGTTCCTCGTTATCTGCACTCGGACTTTTAGTGGAGATCTTCTGAACTCATTGAGACCTGCAAGGCTTACTTTCCATATGTGTTGCATGTGATATTTAAGCATTGTCTACAAACCTTTGTTCACATCTCTGGTTCTCAGTGACCACATCCGGCTCATTAAACCCAGTGGCTGCTTCAACACAGCTGAAAACCTTGCAACTGAAATAAGTTGGATTAGTATTGGTTTGTATGTTAACTGTACATTGCTATATATTTACACACACACACACACACACACACACACATATATATATATATATATATATATATATATATATATATATATATATATATATATATATATATATATATATATATATATAGATAGATAGATAGATAGATAGATAGATAGATAGATAAAAGTGAATTTTAAAAACTTAAAGAGAATTTGAGAATAATTATAAGCTTTTTTCTTGTTAATTACTAGGAAGTTGCTTTTAAAAAATCTGCACTGTGTAAATAATTGTGACTTCACTTGCATAACTGATTGGCATACTGGTATCTTATAAATGAATTTGAACACGCTCGGTTGGTTCCACTGAGGGCGCGTACCTCGTGTACTTTTACTTGTACTGAGGTTGTGTTTAATGTTGGTTAGGGGCGTGCAGTCGAGGACAGAGAGGGCGGCTCTTCAGGCTCTAGGGGCTGGATTTAAGAAATGCAGCACTTGTCCGGCGATCTTCATGACCTTTGCGCGTCAGATCACCACAACTGAAGCACACTGATGCGCACCACCAGAATATGATCCGCGTCTCTGAGACTTTAACGCATCGGTCCTGTCTAAGTGTGCAGACTTAGATCTGATCTGCCGCCCTTTACGCACGAGAGCCCGTGCGCAATGAAGCTCCGTCTAGCGCGCTCCTCTCCGCACACCTGAGAGAGCGCGCGGGATTTTACGCATGAACATCACAGCTCGTTTCCAAACCCAAGCATGGGCAAAGCGTCGAACCAAACCACGGCGAACAACGACACCGACCCGTTCGGCAGGAACGAAGACGTGGCCAAAATGGAGATCACGGTTTTAAGCGTCACCTTCCTCGTGGCGGTGATCGGAAACCTGTGCGTGCTGCTGGCCATGCACAACACCAAGAAGAAGAGCTCCCGCATGCACCTGTTCATCAAGCACCTGAGCCTCGCGGACCTGGTGGTGGCTTTCTTCCAGGTTCTCCCACAGCTCTGCTGGGAGATCACCTTCAGGTTTTACGGACCCGACTTTCTTTGCCGGATTGTCAAGCATCTCCAAGTCCTTGGCATGTTCGCGTCTACCTATATGATGGTGATGATGACACTGGACCGCTACATCGCCATATGCCACCCCCTGAAGACCCTCCAGCAGCCCACAAAGCGCGCCTACATCATGATCGGGTCCACCTGGCTGTGCAGCCTGTTGCTCAGCACCCCTCAATACTTCATCTTCTCTCTGAGCGAGATCCAGAACGGCTCGGACGTGTATGACTGCTGGGGCCACTTCATCGAGCCGTGGGGCATCCGAGCGTACATCACCTGGATCACCGTGGGCATCTTCCTCATCCCGGTCATCATCCTCATGATCTGCTACGGGTTCATATGCCACAGCATCTGGAAGAACTTCAAGTGCAAGACCAAGAGAGGCGCTCCGCACAGCACCAAGAACGGGCTGATCGGAAAGGCGTCGGTCAGCAGCGTCACCATCATCTCGAGAGCCAAGCTAAGGACCGTTAAGATGACTTTCGTGATTGTTCTGGCGTACATCGTCTGCTGGGCTCCGTTCTTCATCGTGCAGATGTGGTCAGTCTGGGATGAAAACTTCTCCTGGGATGGTGAGCTGTCACATAGTTAAAGACGAGAATGTATTTAAGCACTATATAAAGTTTTTAAATGATTCAAAGGCTTTCAGAGGGCTAACGTTTTAAACGTAAAATGCCCTTTCTGGCCGCGAATTAGTTTTTAGTCGCTGTAGAACAGTTCAGAGCAACTTTAAAAAAAACAACAACACTATTTATGTAATATTTATGTGTTGTAACGTGATAAATTGGCTAATTAACAGGCTAATTATTTTTTCTGACTTACCACACAAAGCGATCGGGCAGCCGTTGCTATGGTTACCTTCTCGCGCAAACGCGATTTCCGTTTGCGCATTTATTTCGAGCACTAATTTTTTTTAGTTACTGGAAGTTTTGGAAGCCTATATATGTATGTAAGGAAAAATGCTAAATCACAGTCTTTTTCTTCGACTTTATTTAAAGCCTTAATTGCACCGTAATAAAATAACCTAATACTAGTCTGAAAAATAGTAGCCCGTATATGCGCCCTAATACAGTTACTGTTAATATTCACAACTGCAAGCATCTAAGATGTAATTATAAGCATCTCCAAAAAATAATTCCAGGCGTGGATTTCATTTCCTTGTTAATGAAAATGCTAATGTACACTCTATAGCCTAATAATCGGAAACCGTTCCTAAAAAGACCAAACAAGGAAGAATCAAATAAGATCATACTGTATTCCAGATTTGGCGTATTTTCTTCATCAGGCCGTCAGTTTATCCTGGAAGATCTTATCTGTCTCTCAAAGGATTCTTTTCTGAATTCCATTAGCATTCCTTTGAGATTACAGGATACGAGAGGTTGTATTGCTGTTTTTCTTACTTATCAGTGATATACTGTACCGTTGCATTATACATTGCTATATTGGAAGTTTGTGGGAGGAAAATCATTGATTATGCAACATAATACTTAGTCAATATTTCATAAGTCTTAGAAGGCGTATTGATCTACTTGTAATTCGTCCGAGCTTGAAAAACTGTACGCAGGACTATAAACGGAGCACAAACCTGAGGTGCAAAGATTTAAGAGCACCAAATAAAGCAAGCGATTTTCAGAAACAAGAAATCTCGTCTTCTATCACTGCGATCTACTACAGTCGCTTCACTCGTCCTTTCTCTTTTTCAGATTCTGAAAATGCAGCGGTGACCCTCTCTGCCCTTCTGGCGAGTCTCAACAGCTGCTGCAACCCATGGATCTACATGCTGTTCAGCGGACACCTCCTCTATGACTTCTTAGCCTGTTTCCCCTGCTGGAACAAACCCCAAAACACGTTACACAAAGAGGATTCGGACAGCAGCATCCGGAGGAACACCCTCCTGACCAAGCTGGCTGCTGTCCGGACCAAAGATGGGTTCGACTCTTGGAAAGACCCATGCAACTCCCGAAAGTCCAGTCAGTCTTTAGGGCTAGATTATTCCAACAAATCCAGTCAGTGTTTGCAACTCGACTGTTCGCGCAAATCAAGCCACAGTATTCCAGTGGAGTCCTAGGAGCCATGGAAATAAATGTAGAAATATCTAATCTGTTTCACTGTACATAACGAGGATTTATTAACACAAAAGAAGTCTGCAAATTTTTTGGTTATAAAAGGTTCAAAAAGGAGATTCTGGTTGTGTCATAATCTATATGAATCTGTTTTGATTACCTAAAAATATGTAAATTTGCGCAAATGATGCATTTATTTTACAGCACATTAAGTTGTGTTGCACTTTTCTTTACCACTAAAGTCTGTGACTTCAGGTTTGTGTTTTATGTGTTTAATATTGAGAAGAACTTCAGCTTTATTTCTTAGGCTGACGTGCGTCTTATTTGTTTACACCTATAACATTAAGGGTTTTTTTTTTTTGCTAGGTGGAAAAAAAGTAGTATATTGCGAGTCTGTATATGTGTCAGTGTTATGAATGACTAAACAATATTTGGGTGTATAACTCCATCTTGAATCGTTTGTGCCAAACTTTAACTGAGCAAAAGCGCTCAAAAACAGCTTGCCTGATGTTTGTTGAAATGTTTTAAGAAATTACGTGTATGAAAACTTGTGTATATATATATATATATATATAAAAAAAAACATCTCAACAAGAGACAATAAAACATGCCAGTTACAAACAATTTGTGTGTGTCCATGGGTATGACAGACTTGTTTGGTTAGAGCAATGGTTCGCTTGAAAATAAAGATTTATGGCCATCCAAGATGTAGATGAGCTTGTTTTGATGAAGGATAGCATCACTTGCTGACCAATAGACTTCACAGTCCATTAATGAATGTCTTTTGAGGTGAAAATATGTGCATAAACACATTAAGTTAGTTTAAAACCATTGCTCTTTAAAATGCAAGTCCTCTATCAATAATATTGCTTTAACCAATTCGATTATTAATCATCCTTATAATACACAGGCTCAAAAACAGTTTGATTGTCTAGTCTCTTCCAGATTCAGATGCATTATATTAGTAATTATGGCACTGGGATCAAAGAAGGATGGAATATAAACTTAATTACGTTATTTTTACCCACCCGAAGAGCTGTGGGAGTAATTTTCCACTGTGCTGACCGATGTCTGCAATCCTGGTTGCGTAACATCGGACCAGAACGCACTTTTATTAGAGAATAAATCTTCCTCTTTTAAATACACTCCATAACTATAAAATATCAAACCAAGTGCTATCTTTTGAAGTTAGTTTTTCTTATAAAATAACTTCATTTTTCTGAATTGAACTGCAACCGCTTTCCGAAATGATTGAGTGGATGTTTGAAAGCAAGTCTTCCATAGTTCACGCAGGAGACCCTTCAGATCTGCTTCGATCTCGGTGCAGGTTACGTTTAAACTCCCTTCATCTCACACAGCTTTCCTTTATCTGCTAAAAATGAGCGGCTCCAATCAGCCAATCCCCGTCTTATCAAGAGGAACGTTCTGGCCGAGCAGGGATTCAAACAAACCTTGTCACATAATGCCATTTTCATCCTCAGAACCAAACACCACTAGCAAGCAATCAGCGTTTTATTATAGGAGCCTAACCCAATTGACAGGTAGTATGAGACTCATCTTTCAAACTAAATGCTGCAGATGGGTAAAGCCAGCTTTGTCAATGAGTCCAACAGCAGCAGTTATTTGCTTTTAGGCAGCAAATCTAATAAAGGCAAGGGCCATGTGGACTTTAAAAGACGCTGAAAATATAACAGAAAACTAGGAGGGAGGTTCCATTAAAACAAGTTTAGAAACGCCATCAAACTGAACCAGTTATGGTTCCACATAGAATATTTAACATTCATGAAGTGTTCTTCATAACTGAGGTTCTTTTCGGAACCTTTGACTGAAAGATTTTTTGAGGAACCAAAAATGATCTCTCTATGCAACGCTGTAAAATCACCTTCCTGGATGTCCCTGTCACTTTAATTATAGAGCGAATGAGGCCTTTTTATAAAATATTTCATTAATTTGTCACCTTCTCTTCAAACACTTACAGAAGCTCTGGTCTTAGCAGGTCTGCCAGTGTAATTGGGATCGCAGCGGTTACCTTGTCCCCACATGCCCTTTAACAAAGAAAGGTTAGATAGGTTTAGGTCAAATAGATGATGAAAGTTTCTTTCTTTAGATTAATTCTACAGCGTCCACCGGATCAAGGACTGGAGTCCTGGTTTAAATCAGAAAATAAGCAAACAAAAACATGTTCAGCTCTTTAATTACAATAGGTACCACACTAAATTAGCGTTTCAAGGATATCAAAGATTGTTACTTACTTTAAAACACAATCAGTTTGAGGGAATGCATTGTTGTTCTATAGCTTGGCTCTATCCTAAACAATGCATTCAATTACTTTGCAAGGTTGCCAGGAAGGAAAGCGCATTGTTTAAGACGGGAAGTTTAGTTTAGGGTTAATGGGGGAAAAATCTGAAAATAGAAAAAAACTTTCATCATGCAGCCCGACTACTGGAAGCTCTCCTGCCAAGCTCAAAGATGAGACTGGGCTCAACTCTACATGTCCATAATTCACATACGACACTCCTAATGGCTTCCTCTCCAGCCGTCTGCATCTGCACATCTCACCCATTCAACCCGTTTCCCCTCGTTGTTCCTCTGCTTTTTTATCGAAATGCTGCAATCTAGCCTCAAACACAGTAATATTGTGACATCACAAAGTCGCTCTCGAACGTTTTAGACACAGTAGCATTCAATTGTTTTTGCTGTGCCATGGGAATGATTCTGTCGCCAAGTCTAAAAGTGGAATACTAAGAAACAGCGAAACTTTCCAGTTCTCAGAACTCTTCTGCAGCTATTCTTCCGGCATCCCTAGCTTCGCTCCTTTCTCGCTCTGCCAATGACATCACTCTTTCTCCTGCTTTGAAATAAGCATCGCCAGTGCCTTGTTTATTTTTTGAAATAAGCATTTTCCCCATTTCTCATCTGCTGAATGCCTGTTTTGACGTGACGCACATTATTTCTATATTATTGAATAGCAATTTAACTTTTATCCTCTTTATTCTTTCATTTCATAGTTCGCGAAATCGTTTTTAGCTCTATTCAGAAGATATTGTTATGTAAGGACTAACCGAAGCTTGTTCTCTATCTATCTTTCAATGGATTTTTTTTCATCTCTTTAGCTTGCTGCTTACCACATTAACCCATTGTTCTTTTTCAATGTAATTTATAGACACAGCATGAAGTGGATTTTCAATTACGACATTCAAACCACATTTTACTTCAAATGTCACTTCAGACTCGATCCTTAGTCTAGATGCTTATTCGGAAAGGAAGCCTATAGGGAGAAGGCTTATAGAATGCCCTGTGTTTCACATATTAAATAAGGGATTTATGACATTATGAACCTAGTAAATGGCATTTCAAATTAAAACACTGTTTAAATGGCCTCAAAAGTCCTTTAGAAAATATTTTGGGAACTTTAAAACTGACATAAACCGATAGTGAGGTTTTCCTTGGGCAAAAAGGCATTTTCATTCCACTGAAGAAAAATGTTTTTTTGAGTGAATCTGGCTAATCTTATTATAAACTATAACGTCTAGAGAGAGGTATGTCTGTAATATCATTCCTCATTTTCTATGCCTCTAAAAACCCAAAATCCTCATATAGATTTTTGCTGACCTCTAGGTTTCACATAAGATATTACAACTTAAACACAGTTCATGGACAGCAGATGAAGCATCCTCTGTTTTGATGTTAAAATTAAATATTTAGGGCACCACAACATCCATAGCTGCCATACTATAATTTTTTACATTTCATAAAATCGTTAACCACATACTGCATCATAATTAGCCGATTCTAAGTATGCTTATTATTTATTTTACTGGTTTACCGTCATCGGAAAATATTTATGATGTGAAGTTTTCTATAATAATGTTGCCTATTCTATGTATTTATTTTTTTTAAAGTAATCATTATTTTTTCTCTCCATCGTAAAACTATACATTTAAAAAAAAAACATATTTTGTTAATAACATATATCATTTTAGTGCTACATTTATAATATGCATTTATTTAGTATATTATTATTTCGTTTTATTTTAGTACTCATTTACACATTAATTAATTTACAATAAAATCTGGTATTAAAGGCGTTTTCTTTTAACTGTCCCCGGGGCTTATTTACTGTACTTGCTAAGAACGAGAGCGACCTCAGAACCACAAACGGCTCCGATTTGTCGAAAGTGCGCCGCCTTTTGGTCACGTGGTAGGCGTTGAGCCAATCACAAACACGATTTCACGCACGGGGAAGCGCTACGAACTGTTTGCATGCAGTCCGCCTTTGCTCCAATGCAACTGTGCAAAATCAAACCGATAACCTATTATGATTAATAAGGGTCCCATATGGAAACGAGTGCGGTCTTACGCCGGACCTGTTCCGAGGGCGAGGCACGGGCACCGGGCCGTGTCCATCCGAGAGCTGGTGGTTGTGTTTGGAGGTGGAAACGAGGGAATAGCGACCAATCTGCATGTTTATAACTCGGGTAGGGCACTAGATAAACAACACTACATATTACAATGGATGCATAGTTTATAAAAGCACTTATAGAGACGTGACTAAAGATTCCACGTAGTTCCCAGCAATGAATGCACTGAATTACTTTAATAACATGCATAAAAATAGTTTGAAATGCTACTATAATCTGCTGTTATGTTTTCATTTTCATTAAAGCTGACTTATGCATATTAAAATAGTCGTAAGTAGTTAAGGCTGATATACAGAATAACTGATGAGTGAAAGTTATTAACCATATGTTTCAGTGACCAGGCAGTGGTTCCTGCCAGCAGTTAGGGGTGATATCCCACCTGGTTGCGCCGCTCATGGCTTTGTTTGTGAAGGCACACGGATCCTGGTGTTCGGAGGGATGGTTGAATTTGGGCAGTATACCAACAGCCTCTATGAACTGCAGGTGATACCTAAATACAAGCATCAACAGTTCATGATGGTAGTAAACAGCTTCGGGAGGCCGGGGCCATGATTTCGTGTCTGTTCTTTCAGGCCAGTCGATGGCTGTGGAAGAAACTGAAGCCCCGCCCACCGAGGAATGCATCACTTCCATGCCCACGGATTGGCCACAGCTTTACTCTTCATGCTAATAAGTGTTACCTTTTTGGTGGCATGGCCAATGACAGTGAAGACCCAAATGGAAACATACCACGGTGTGCATATTTGCATGCATTTATGGATGTCCAAAGCAAAAACGGATACGCACTCGCATGGATGATGCTTATTTGTGCCTCTGTGCAGGTATTTAGACGACTTCTACGAGCTGGAGCTGCAGGTCCAGTCTGGGGTTAAAGGCTGGAACATCCCTGAAACCAAAGGTGGAGGTCCGTCAGCCAGAGAATCCCACAGTTCTGTGATGTACTGTGGAAAGGGTTCAAGTGGACCAAAGCTGTACATATTTGGGGGCATGTGTGGGCACAGACTGAATGATTTGTGGCAACTAGACTTTGGTAAGGCCCATTTATCAAAATAACAGAGCTGTATGACCTTTTTCATTAGTTAAAAGTGATGTTTTCATCCCTTTCAGAGACTATGACTTGGTCATTACCTCTAATCAGAGGTCAGCTGCCATTACCCAGGAGTCTGCACACCTCCAATGTGATTGGAAACAAGTAAAGCCATAGCCTGTTTCGTTTTTGATTTACTGTACAAAGCGGTTCAGATTGTGGTCCTAAAACAGGAAAGATAAAAAAATACTGCAGATTTGTCAAAATGACCTAATATTATCTAACTCTTTTACCTAATTTGATGATGCTGAAGTAAAAAAAACCGATAAAACTTTTTAAACGGTAAGAATGATTTTTCATATTATGTGTCAGCTGCCCTCAGTGCAGTCAAATGTAAAAAAAAATATTAAAAATGTTATTTACAATATGCAAAGGAGTAAAGAAATATGTTCAAATACTCCATTTATTGTAACTCTACATAACAGTTAATGCATTATAAAATTAAGAAAATCTATAATTGTTGAAAGAAAACATGCTTAAATGCTTATGCTTGTGGTAAACTGTGATAAAGCACCACTTCTGAAATCAGCACCACAAAATTAGCAAGAAACAAGTATTGGATTTCATTCAGCAAATATGAAGCAGTCTAATTAGCGGTTTAATGTCTTGTTACTTGCTTCAACATTCTCATTTGAGAAATGACAGAGGCTCTTCATGTAATGTTAACAAAACTGCTACTTTGAAAACCCATTAGAAATCTATTAGGATTGAATTATCTTCTTGGGTTTCTAGATATTGACGTCATGTCTGAACAGCTCCATTTTCCATTTCCTCTCTTCAGTTTCACTTTTCAATAAAATAAAGATGTTCTTCAATCAGAACAGTTATTTCAGTGCCATATATATTATCGTACCTGGCCTCGGTCTCAGTGTTTCTTCTTTATCTTCTTGTAGGTTATATGTGTTTGGAGGCTGGGTTCCCATTGGACAGGCAGAGGATGCGCTCGCCGCCGATGGAGTCAAGTGGGTCTGCACCAACTCTCTTTCCATGCTAAACCTCGGTACGATCAAAAATTTGACATCGTCCTTGCAGCTAGATGAACTCAAAATTTGCTTTATTTTTTTAGAGTTTTTTATGTTTCTGTTTTGCTTACTGTAGACACAATGACGTGGCACGACTTGACAGAAGAAGACCAGCAGGGATCAGCTTCAGACGAACAGCTGGGTGAGCAGGAAGAAGGTAACGCACACTGCCCGAAAGCACGAGCCGGACACTGCGCAGTAACCGTCGGCACTCGTCTGTATGTCTGGAGCGGGCGAGACGGATACAAAAAGTCCCATAACTACCAGGTGTGCTGCAAAGATCTCTGGTACCTGGAAACAGGTGAGCGACACAGTCGTCAAATCAACCGTTAAATGAAATCCGAACATTTAAATCAACACGTTTTGATTCGCTGTGTGTAGAGAAGCCTTCGACCCCCGGCGCAGTGGTCCTTGTGAAGTCCACAATTAATATGCTGCATGTTGCCTGGAGGCCCCTACCTGCAGCTGAATGTTATTTGCTTCAGCTGCAGCCAATCACATCTCAGTCTGCTTCCACTGAACCACAGTCCACAGCATCGGACGCCGGGGACAGAAAGAAATCTCTACAAATAGGTATTACACACGACTCATTCAGTGCTGTTTTTTTGCTCGAGAGTGCTCAAATTATTATTTTTTTATTTAAATTAATTTAAAAACACTGTGTATATTATTTGTAATTTAAATAAGTGTTATATGAATAAGTTTTATCTTATTTATATTAACTTTCTGTTTAGACTCCCAGTCAAGTGCAGAAGTTAAAGAAGAGAAAGAATCTTCATCACAGGTCGGATTTCTGCATTTTTGTGTATTTTACATATGAATCGTGATATCCTTTTATTAATCTCACGGGGTATTTCTCATTTCAGAAAAGCATTTTGATGCCAAAAGAACTAGGTGAGCGGAAGTCCGGCCAAAAAGTGACCATGTTTCTGATATGTAGCTTAATACACATGGCTATTTCCACACTTGCGCTCTTACTTTTGGTGTTATATACATATATGTGATGTATTTTTAATGTGTATAATTATAGATCAAGAAGGTGTTTCTGTGATGCCGTCAAACGTGAATAAGGCCGGTCGGCTGAATAGTACATCTCAGTGCCAGAAAGGTAAGAGCACACACCTCCTGTTGAAAATACTATAGCATTCCTTTTATTACTAATTATATTATTATTTACAGAACGAGATATTCCTCCGATACCATCCCAGCAGGTAAAGTGTTAGTGTGTTTCTCTACTCATATAGGTATGACTCTCCTAAAAACACTGACACGTTTTATCCCTTACAGTCTGTGGACTCGGTGTGGTTTGATGTGGGTGTATTTAAAACACTGTATTGTGAGGTTACACACTACTTCCTGCCTTCTGAGGAAGGTAACATGGCCTCAACTCTGTTTGGTCGAAACTCGTCTGGCATTGAGGTTTGTCTGTGGCGCTGGTTCGATACCACCTCACCTAATTGTAATGGTTGCCTGTTGTGACCGTGCGTTTTACGTAACCGCTTTCTGTCCGACAGTGGGAGTTGCCAGGTCCTCATTGTTTTAAGGATCGCGAGAAGCGGGAACTGGCCTCAGGGGTCACATACAAGTTCAGGGTGGCCGGACTGAACAGCCGCGGCCCGGGCAACTTCAGTCCGGTCAGTGAGTTTAAAACCTGCCAGCCCGGGTTTCCTGGAGCGCCGTCTGCTGTAAAGATCACGAAGGTACAATCGCTCTTCTCAGCGACGACAAACATTTTGCGTTCAAAGACGTTTAGATGCCATGTTATGATTTCAGGATAAAGATTCGGTGCACATCACCTGGGAGCCTCCCACTTCTCCGTCGGGGAAGATCACGGAGTATTCCATGTATCTGGCTGTGAGGAAGAGTCGAGGGAACAGCGCGGAGAGACCTGGCGAGCTGGCCTTTATACGAATCTACCGTGGCACCAAGACCTCGTGCACAGTCAGCGAAAGCCAGCTGAGCAACGCACACATCGACTGCTCGGCGAGGCCTGCTGTCGTCTTCCGCATCGCTGCCAAGAACGAGCAGGGCTACGGCCCGGCCACTCAGATCCGCTGGCTGCAAGGTGTGCGAAAGCTTCTAAAGTTTTGACTCATTAATGTGCATCCTCATCAAATACTCTTTTGGGACCCTAAAGCATAAGTAGCTTGGGTGTATTTGTAGCAACAGCCAACAGCACAAATTATAGATTTTTTTAGTTATGCCAAAAATCATTAGGATGTTAAGTAAAGATCATAATCTATGAAGATATTTTGTAAGTTTTATGCCGTAAATATTTAAAAACTTAATTTTTGATCAGTGATATGCATTGCTAAGGACAATTATAAATGCAATTTGTAAATTGTAAATTTGTTTTGCTTATTGAACAGGACGTTGTGGCTGGTCTATCATAATTTCATTAAAGAAATAAGGGCAAACATACCTTTTAATATGGCATTGTTGATGCTTACTGGCCAAGTGTTTGACCAAAAGTACAGTAAAAACTACATTGTGAAATATTTTATTTTACAATAACATTTTCAAACTCCAGCCTTAAGCGTCACATGAACCTTCACAATCATTTCTTCTTATTAATATTGAACAGTTGTGCCGAGTATTATTTATTAATTACCACATAACCAGTTAGTTACTCAAGTTGATTCGATGAATAGAAATGCCTTTGCTGTCGCTTTTGATCAATTCCATGTCAAATAAAAATACTTTCTTTAAATTCTGAACATTTCGTACACTGCAGTATTCAGCGTGGTCCTAACCTCTTTATATGCTGTCCTACAGATGCGAGTAAACTGAAGTCCTCCGTGACGCAGGCCGTCTCCAGTCCTCCAGCAGCAGAGCCTGACACCACCTGCAGATGAACTCTCTCACCCCTGATGGGTCCACCGCCAAAGCTCGAATGCTTCAGGACTGCATTTCACTCTTTATTATTCCACAACTCCTTTTGCCGTTTTAAACAAACTCATCTGTTGACTGAACCGTTTTTCTCCTTTTAATGTCACGGTATCATTTCTACTGTAAGTTTTAGGTTTACCAGTATCAACTAAAAAGGTCATCACTGTAAAATGTACATATTTAACACTTTTTATACTGAGTTTATACATTTATTTTTATTATGGATTGTTGTAACCACTTATTTTTGTTTTTCCGAATTAAACTGCATGTAAATTTCTTTAAAATATGCTATTTTTAAGAACTCCGTAATTGACCGTAGTTGAAATATAAACAGCTTCACCAAAGCTCCCTTCATTTCAGTTTTTTTTTTTTTTTCCAATTCTTACTCTTAAAAATGCTTTTATGGTGTAACTGTTTAAACAAGTAGAACAGCTTAGGAATTTAGTTTTGTTATCATTGCAAAAAGGACATTTTCCCATAAAAGCAAAAATGTAGGTAAAATATTCAGTACGCTAATTAAACAGTAATATACATTTACCCTGCACAAATCTATATAATCAGTCTACTAGAGGATTTTTAATATCCCATTCGTCACTTATGCAGTGGCATATTAGAAATGATATAGGTATATGTTCCATTAGCATGTTGCTTATTGAGAGAGCTATTAATTACACTTAAAGTGCTATTTAAACTGAGCTTTTAAAAACCTTAAACAAATTTTAAGTTTAGTTGGAAATGCTGTTATGACAGAGCACACATTAGTTCAAATTATTTCTAATTTCTTTATATCTTGACCATTTTATCAGTTTCTTCTAATATTCATGGGCGATTTTTAAGATGTACTTTAAACAACATTCAGACAAAGACAGATCACTTTTTTATTCAAAGAATCAGAATAACAATATCAGTTCAATAGGTTAATTAATTAAGACCAAATGTCATATCAAATGAGAACTCCCTTAATTCTGGGAATGTAAATTGTCAACATGGCCTTTCTATTTTCCCACCGCCCCCATTCCAAACTTTAAAAATTATTAAATACAAGGAACCCCTCCCCAAAAAATAAGTCATAATTTGGTTCGGCCTGGACCAAGCAGACCGTTCAAAACAAACTGGCCTAAATATAATACTGAATGAATTACGAGACATCACTTAAGATCAAATCAGCCTCCTGGCAACAGGCACTTTTGTTCCTGCTCTGGTAACCAGGCATCTCTTGGTCTTCCAGCACTGACCTGAAAACTTTGCAAGGCAAAAGATAATTCTGTCTGGACACTGGACAGGCTACTAGATAGAAGTCGAGCCGGTCTTCGGTCATGAGAATTGTATCTGCTGAACACCAGGGATCTAAAGGATCAGGGAAAAAAAAAAAAAACATTGTTTAAATAGTGAGCATAAAATCTTACAAGAGTAAATGATCAGGAACCTCCCATCATATCGGTTGGTTGACATACTAACCTGCTGGTATGAGGTGGTATATACCATCACATTCTGTTGCTGGCCATCAGCAGTGATCAGTCCTGCAGGCAACTGACCGGCTGTAAGTTAAAGGTAACACAACCTTTATTCATTACATTACATTAAAAGTCATAAACACGCAGAACAACAGTGCTGCATGTTCACAATTACATAGACATTTCTAAACGAGGCACTGCTAAAGAGGTTAAAAATCCATACCATACAAAAAAAAATATATATAAGCTTTATTAAAGAGTTTGTACTTACTGAAACTGTCATCTGTAAGCTCTTCTCCAAGGCCTTCGCTGACTGAAACAGTATTGATGCCTTTCTCACCCTTCATTGCCTTGGAAACATGAATGTGATACTTCACTTCTAACCGTAATTTGCGCTTTACAAATGACATTCACATTGACACACGCAGGTTTTGACATTCTGGCATATTCAAGTGCCAAAGATCCTTTTTAGACCGTAAATGTATTATGGGTGAGTGCAATGATACCTCTCTGAACTTCTGCAGGTAGAGTTTAAGCGGCTCCACGTACATGTCGAAACCCAGCGTGGACATAGCGAACAAGATGTCCTCTCCGTTGATGGTCTTGCGTTTCTCTTGATGGCATCTTTCGCTGGCCTCAGATGTGATGAAGCTGATGAACTCGCTCACGCACTCCTGCACGCACTCTTTTGCATCCTTCGCTATCTGTGTTTAAGAGAAGACAAGAAATTAGGGTTACTTCTGTATAAAAATATAATTTTACATAGATGCATTTAAAAAGAACAAATTCTACCCCTCCCCAAAAAAATATAAAGATAGTGGGTTTTTTTTGTTTCGTTTTAACGAGTTACTTCATACTTGGAAACAATTCTCGAACTTTACCTTTCCAGTCTGTGGGATGGCATTTTTCATGATGCGAGCAACATTTGCGATGGGAAGGTAGATGTCCTGCTCTCGAAAATGGTCTTTACCGCCGTTACCATCCTCGTGGTCATTGAAACTTTCATCCCCATCATCTGCACAAAAAAAATGATCATGGACAAACCGCTGCTACTTATATAAACTCTGCACATTATCTCTAACACAGAAAGATTATTTATGGCGACATCAAGTCCATACCATCCTGGGTCTGTAAGACATATGTTCCTCCTGTCATATACTCTCCAGTTATTCCTAACTGAGTGGTATCTGTGGTGCTGCTGTCTCCGTCCATCTGAAAACACAAACAGGGCAATGAGAGTTAAAACATTTATTCATACTCCAGTTTAATAATGAGCAAAAACATTCACTCATGACCTACGACAATTATAAAACCGTCCAGGGCATTAAAAAAAAGCATTATTAATAATGATACCACAATTTCTATAAATCATTTGCGAATTTAGCAGACGCTTTTAACGCAAAGAGAAACAAAAAGTAATTTGTCAAAGAAAAAACATCGTAACAAACAACAGCAGGTTTATTCGACAAACTAGAGCAAAAAATATTATTTTTAAAATGCAAATAATAAAACGAACAGGCAATAAATATGCACGTAGATTAGCACGCGTTACTGATATCGATAATAACTGGTCGTGTAATTATTTGTATGCATTTCTGGCAGCCTTTGTTTTGATAGTCAGCTAGCAGGTTAGCATCGTCCCAGCTCAAGCTAACAAATCACACACGTTTAAGATACGGAAATATCGCGTTTAAGAAGATTGTGTCAACTTCAACCAGAAACGAATTGTCTTTTTTTATAATCAGACTTGCTGTTTATTAAATGTGGTTAAATGTGGCTTCGGGGCCTCGCGTGGACCTAGCCTCCATTTCTCCACTCAAATAATCCCTTACCCATCCTCAAACATTCAATCATTTAAGACTTCCTGCATTTAACGGCTGCTTCGGCCTGGTAAAAACCTGTAAAGACCTGCCGGTATCGGCCTTTTCTACCCGTTAAACACGAGAATTACCGCTGAAGCGGATCATTTGACCGGAGCTACAAATACAAACCTGACTCGCGCTCGCGCTGCAACTTGATTGGACGCCGGAAATGGAGCTGCGCGAGACGGTTTGTGCAAGCCTTTATGTCGGTCACCAGGGGGCGCGCTCGAAATGAGATCGTAAACGTCCGAAGAGGTTGCATTTAACGACATTTCTATGTTCTCGTTATCTAGTACGAATCGCTTTTATTGACCTTAATCATTAAAACGTTGTTTTTTCATGTTCCCTTCATTCGCTTTGATGACAGGATCCATACTCGTTACGTAGGCCGTGCATGCCTAGGCCTACACATGGGGAGCTAATTATCATATAAATTAATTTTATGGAAATAAGTGGAAATCCTACACACACTTTCTCTGTTTTCCCTTTGCTTCTCTTTTTCGTGTGTCAGGTAAACATTAATGGTGCTAGAGCTCAGTTTGACAAAAGGGCCGAATGAGGCAGATGTCAAATTTAAAAGCAGTCTTCTGTTTATCATCACAATCTGTTTTTTTTATGCATTATTTGCTTCATGTTTTTACTTTAAGAGCGAATAATGCAGCTGCGGTGATGCTTCGTTGCTTTAAAAGGGCTCAAAGTGAGGGCAAACACGTCGCACAGTGAAGTGAAATGGTAACTGATTCAAATTAAAGTGGAAAAAATGTGTATGATTTTTATTTTGACTAACTTGTGATATCAGATCGTACAAAGAAGCAAAGCTTTCATAAGAGTAGCATCCAGCTCTGAAATATTAAAATAACCCCTGACAATAGTGGTGGAAAAATATAATGATGTTATAATGAGCATTTTTGTACTGTTATTTCCTCGTTAGTGTGTACAGTAATGGCTTTAACTAATCGTTTACGGTCACATAAAAATATAACACTATTTCACCCCTTTCCTGGCTGCGTAATTTGTCTAAACTGGCACAAAAGCTACACTTACAGGCAGGCTAGCCGCAAATAACTGCATTTACCAGGAGTTTCCCCATGCAGCATACTTTTCACACTGTTATTTCTCAGTAAAAACTCTCCTCTCTTCCCCTCACAGGGTCTCATATCAACACCACGACCTTGTAATTCTGGCCTAATTCCCCGAGTGCTTCCTCTCGGGAATGGACACCTCAGAAAGTGCCTCTAATCAGCAGGTTCAGAATGCAAAATCACTCATGAATTTTAAACGTTTCTGCTTCAGTCAGCACTGAACGCTGCGGACCGTGAATGCATAATTATATTAGCGACTGCTCATTGAGGAGGAAATGTTGTGGCAGTTTATATCCATATGAAGTAAGACTTGATTTTCAATTTGGAATCGCCACAAACTCTTTTGCGCTCGCCCAAGAAACTTTGAAGATTATTTGAAACATTTATTGCCTGTGATAATCTTGTTAGGATGTAATTAACGTTCTGTTAGGCTTTAAGTTTTTTATCATTGATTAGTTTCTCTGAAAGTCATTTCTGCCATTGCCATTGGATTCGTGGTGTAATGCACTTTTCCCCACAGGGGGACATCGACTGAACACTGTTTGCTAACGCTGTATATGCTGTGGTGTATAGCAGTTCATTTTCTGTATTAAAAGGCATGCATTTTATTTATCTGCGCAGTGTGTTTATTTGAAATGATATTAATAAACCACTGGTGGCATATATTTAATGGTCTACTGGTTTCTGTTTTTTTTCCCCTGGTCTTTCCAGCTTTTGCATTATTTACCAGCACACGCTCAAAAAAATTCCACCGACTTTACCACAGTCTTTTAACGTAGATTGGGATTTTTAGGCCAGTAGTGATCTTGCTCTTGTAAATAAATGATGAATATAAGCACAATAAGTTCACTAGTTAACTTTAGAGCGGCAGATCATAAGAGAAACCAAACGACTTGATTTAAAATATATTATAAATGATACATTTATTCATGTATTAAATGTGCCTTTTGACTTAATGAGCTTTAAGCTTTTTTTTTTTAATTTTCTGTTTAATTTTTTGTCATTTTATTACAATTTTACTTGATTGCATTTTTATTTATTGGATTTATTATTATTTTAATTTATTGTTAGTTGCAATAAGTAAAAGCCTAACAATATGTTCAGTTACAAAGCAATTTTCAGGAAAAAATGTTAAAAAAGTAAAGCTTATTTATACAATGTATTTTATCAATGAAATTAACTGTATGTTACAATAAGCCATAATATCTATTAATTAGTGTATGATTTAGTTTATATATATATATATATATATATATATATATATATATATATATATATATATATATATATATATATATATATATATATATTGTGTGGTGTACTGTATATTATATACAATGAAAAATGCCGAATGAATAAGCAAGCAAAGAAATAAATAAATAAACCTTCCCATATTGTTTGAATGAGATTTTCCATAAGAACAATAGCTACATTAATTAGCTGGTTACTATGGGAATTTCTTCATGGATATAAGTGGTATATAGGCTGCTTCAAAATGTCAACCCACTAACTAAAAGTTAGTGCTGGCTTAATTTTTCAAAGCAACTCAAAGTGCACTTTTTGACCTCTTTGAATTCAGTTGCAGACGAGCAAATCATGACTGTGACTTTGAAAAGTCGTTCAAAGCGAACGCCAATGCGAAAAAAAAAGAAAAAAGTACCGGGACAAGTCGAAAGGAAACAAAGATGCCGCTATGAGCTCGAGATGAAAGCGTTTTTACAGTGTGGGCGAGCTCATTGAGCGCGCGGCGAGAGGGGGCGGAGTTTCTCCGCTGTAGTCTAGTGCGCGGAGGAAGGTGGTGCACTCCAGGGAGCTGCGCTGAGATCTCTGAGACACGGACGCAGGCGGCATCAGCATCAAACACAGACCCGCTGTACGGGGCTCCGTCCCTCCGTCTCTCCGTGCCCAGCCATGAAACAGACGTTACTGGACCTCATGAGGATGAGTAGGATCTGCCGGATGGTGCTGGCCACTTGTTTGGGATCTTTTATTCTGGTCATCTTCTATTTCCAAAGTATGTTCCAACCAGGTAGGACTTCGTGACGGTTTGATCCCAAAAGCTTTTAATCGATCCGAGATGCTCTTTTATTCCTTTCGTAGTCCTGTCATGCTGATTTAGTGTGGAAGAATGTCATTAATAATCAATGAGCTGTTTGAAGGAGCGCATCGATCAGCGGCAGCGAGAGTGAATGATGTACTGACTCGCATCAGAGCTCCAGCTGTCCGTGCCCTGTTAATAACGACGTCCAGTTGCGTGCGTTTGGGATCGTTTACTTGTAGGAAACGCGCTGGGCAGAGCCCGAGTCCGTTGTTTGGTGTTGTGGAGGGACGGTCATTGTCTCCGGTGGCCGGTACAGTAGAGTCACTGTATATCAAACATTCATACATCAGTACTGGCACACAGCTGACCCGCTGCTTCTGTTCTCAAACGCTGCTTACTTGTGTTGTTGTGAAATTGAATATTAAGTAAAGTGGAGGGGCATATTTCAAAAACTGAATTCTTGTTGCCAGCTAGATATTGTGCGCTTTACTGGTTGAGCAATTTCACTGATGAGTCTATCTATCTATCTATCTATCTATCTATCTATCTATCTATCTATCTATCTATCTATCTATCTATCTATCTATATGTGTTACAGTAGCTTACTTAGGCTAGATGCAAATGAAAAGTTCTAAGCCTAAATCCACTAGAACTTCACATTGCATAGAGCACATCTGGAAATTGCATTGATGGATGATGCAGGAGGTATAATTCCTCCTGTCTGTTAGACTTTTCCATCGTCCTGCTCGTCCGGGTTGGTTCATCTGGACCAGAGCATGTAGCATGACATCTGTTTTTTTGGGGGGAATCCCCCATGTGCTGCGGATGGAAGATCCAGATAAGGACAATGGAAGCCGTGTAGCAGTGCAGCAGAGAGTAAGCGCTGTGGTCACCGGCAACGGTGAAATGTCTCTGGAAACGGTGAGTCATCAGCGTCACCGTCTTGTGAAGGTTCTCAGCAGCTCGCTGGAATGCCCGTGTCATCATCGTCTTACACGGCGAGGATGCTGAAACAAGACAGAGAAACCGACCGATGAGTGCACACTCATCCAGACGTCGTCTACACATCTGCGCTGGATATCAAGGATGTGACTCACCGCCTCTTTTGTTTTATTGGTTCTAAGGAATAGTTGCTGAAATCTTGCTCTCGCTTTCGAGCCGAGCAGGAGTTTGTTTCTTCATGAGAGCAGATTTGGAAAAAAAAAAAAAATCAGTATCGCATCGTTTGCTCACCGATGGGTCCTCTGCAGTGAATGGGTGCCGTCGGAATGAGAGTTGAAACGCGTGATTGAAACATCTCAATACTACACAAGAAATCAACATGACTTCTTTGACTTCAAAGCATTTATTCTGTCTAAAATGTGAAATATTCCATCCTTATTGCGTGTGACGTATAAGCGTATATGAGTCAGGAGAGAAATATGCACAGATCAAGCACTGCTTACGTGTGAAAATAGTCAAAAACTTTTCTAATCAAATATGTCGAGAAGACAACAGGGGAGGAACAGTTATGGATTGTGGTATTTTACAATATATTAAGGCTAAAGCATCATAATGATGGATTCGGTTCTCATAAACAGCCTTTTGCTTCACAAGACTTTCACTGATAGACTGGAGTCATGTGGATTACTTGTGGGTGTCTTTATCTGCTGTTGGCACCCATTCACTGCAGAGGATCTACTGGTGAGCAAATGCTAAGGCAAATCTCCAGATCTGTTCCAACGAAGAAACGAACTCGCCTACATTTCACGTACATTTTGAGCAAATGTTAATATTTGGGTGATCTGCTTTTCAGTTCACAGTTTTTCGAAGCATCACAGGGGTGCGATGGCATCCCAAGGTCTGTTGGGATGTACAGGCGTTTTTTGCATGGTGGTACGAGCAGCTGTTTCTAAATGCATCTGTGCATCACACATGCTTACGAACAATGTCTGATATAACAGTCTTCCTTATGTTCTGCTTTGGCTTGACAGGTGTTTCAATTTCCTCTTCTCTCTCTCTGTGTGTGTGTCTCTATGGCCACATGCCCTTGCTCTTTTCTCCTTTCCTCCCCCCGTGTGTGACCTGATTATGCACTCTAGCCTACAAACATACCCAGGGAACACACTGGCACAGCACGAGACACACACACACACACACACACACACACACACATAAACACACACACTGGAAAGCGCTTCAAGTGGACCTGAGCCGTTGAATGACAGGCTGACGTAATGCTTCAGCGTGTTTATGATGATCAGAGAAAGAGAAGCAAATGGCAAAATCTGGGTTGCGGTGATTGGTTAAAATTTGCAAACAACTACATACTTTCTCTTATAATAGCACAGGCATGAAACCTAATACAATAGGCAAGCTCCACGCTATATATATGAATAATGTGGAAGTTGTTTCAAAATGATCGTAAAAAAAAATTATAATATAAACAAATACAAATAACCCAAATAAAATGTTTCAACCAGCATGTTTTAATCAGCATCTGAACCTGGAATATTTTTTTTAATATCTCAGATATATTCTAAAAATAAAGGTCTGTGGACTGATATGTCAATATACAAAATCAAGAGATTTCTCATCACATTTCTCTATGTTAAAATTGTCTGAGCTGTGCTATCCACTTTTTATAGCTCAGTTGTCTCTATTTTTATTTCTCCTGGGGAATTCTAGAAAACACATCTGAGAAAAAGTTACGAAATGAAGAATAACAGAGTTCTTGATAAGAGCTACTTCTGAGCAGTTTTCCTCTGGGCAGGACTGTAGAGACTGTAGAAGGAAATATGGGCCGGAAAGGAACCAGAATGAATTGTCTTAGGAGAGAGGAGATAAGGAATGTCTGCAGGGAGCTCAACATTCCTTAAAGGTTGGTCACTCAGGGCCGGGACGAGGACCCAGACCAGCAGACCAAAGAATCCCGGTTCTTCTTGAGAGCTTAGATAAGGCCGCCTTTCTGTATTTGTGTGACTGACTTTCCCTGACGCATTTCTTCATCCTCCGAGTCTGTCGAGGAGTTCTGGCATTTGATGTCTGTGAATGACAAAGGTCACGCCAATGTGAAAACAAATGACAGACCAAAGCTCAAATCACGCTGTTTGCCGGTGCGCAAGTGTTTGCTTGCCGGATCTGAGCTCATTGTTGTTTTGATTTTTTCTGCTTGCCTTTTTTTGAGAGTGCATATGCGGGATATCCTGTTTGTGTGATCTTGGTTGGCATGTTGTTTTTCAAGCTCTTGCCATCAGTTTGCACACACCCACATGCTCAAGCTGGTCCCGGAGAGATGTGGACACTGGTGCAGCTGGAGTATTTCACAATACATTTTATAATAGGCTATCGTTATATTTATTTATTTAATTGTTTTTTAAACTTAAAATAAAACTTACATAAATTAATGTATTTCTGTTTTATTGTATTTTATTGTTTTGATGTATAAAAAAAAAAAAAAAAAAAAAAATATATATATATATATATATATATATATATATATATGTAATTATTATGTAATTATAGATTACCAAGCTAGGACAGATGTGTGTGATTTGTCATATTTTTATTCTTTAATTTATATATATATATAAGAGAGAGAGAGAGAGAGAGAGAGAGAGAGAGAGAGAGAGAGAGAGAGAGAGAGAGCTAAATATTATTATTATTATTACTTTTTAAATACATATCTATACTAAATTCAATGTAATGTAACACTATGCCAATACATTGTATCAGTTGCCAATAAAGCACATATTGAATTAAATTCACAGAGAGAACACCAAATTCTATTTTAATGTATTTTTGCTACATATATTACATATACATATATACTAGTTATTAATAATAAATAATATAGCAGCAAAATGTTTCATTTGAATTACTGTACTATGCATGCGGTCACACAGAAAGGAGATAAGATTTAAGATTTGTTATTCAGGTATGCACATATTATGCAAATATGTTTGAAGCAATACTCCTTTTGCCTTTGTGACATAAATTTAGCGAAATCATTTTAGATTAATGGCCCTGATCCACATTCTCCTCGCTGCACTTCGCTGTCATTATTGCACCATGCCTTTGTGTTCGAGCCAGAGCTCTTGTTGTTGGAGCCCACCAGACCAATTTGGTTGATACCCATCTGCTGAAACGGATTGAATTTGTGGCTCGCACTCCCCAATTCATGTTTTCGGGTGGCATGCGAACAGCTGCCGCCATCATACCTGCCCCCAAAACATGCAGCGTATCCCGATAAGCTTGTAAGGTATCTCTGGAGAACTGCAGGAAACCCCAGCATATCTAAAAGGCTTCCTTGTTCTTTCATTTCGGGTTGATGTCAAAAGCCACGCCTCAGACAGACGGGCACATGCTTTCTGCCCATCTGTTTCTCTCTCTCTCTCTCTCTTGCCGTTTCTTTCTCTCCGTTGGTTAATTGTTAAAATACTTCCCAGTGCTGCCATATGCGTGAGATAAAAGGTATGCACATGTTTGTGGTTTATGAGTCAGCCCATTAAGCTCATTAAGCCCAGTCTGCAGCACGTTGTCGTGGGAGGAGCCGCGTCTTAACGATGGAAAGCGGCAAAAGTGTCATTTACCAAATCCAACATCTGGACGCCAGCCACCCGAGTCTGGAAGAACGAAGAGATTTCTGTGTATGGCCGATTATATCCTAAATCCCCAAATAACTTTGCTTTTTAAGGAGAGTGACTTGGTTTTGATAAAGTTCCTAAAATAGTGGGAATGAAATGAGACAATTGTTGATGCGCAGCATAAGTACAGAGGCATAAAATGACCGCGTGTGCTGATATTTTTAACATTTGGAGTCTTTTGTTCAGATGAAAAATCAGCAGGAGGCTTCTAGGAGAATCAAATGAGGTCTGTTTTTTCTTCTTGTGGGCATAAGAGTGTGAATATGTATGTGTGTGTGTGTGTGTGTCTCATTTGGGCCTTTGTCAGCTTACTAGCTGCAGTCATTATGCTCAGCGTGGAGTGTCAGCACGTGCTGAATTGAGTGTTTTGCTGGCGAGGGTATTGATAAGCATTGATCTTGCCGTAAGACTTGAGCTCTGGACCGTTAATGGAAGAATAGAGTAGAAGAAGAGGGACCTAACCACATTTGGCTACTGTTTATGCTCGTTACCAAGATGGCACGGAAAGGTCACATTTTTGGTCTGTGACAGAATGAACTTTGAACTCAATAAAAAGGATGAGAATGACTAACAGACACACACACACACACACACACACACACACACACGCACACACACACTCATGCATAAGACAAAGTCAGATAAACCATATAAGTCTTATTACAGAATATTATAAACTATTTAAACGGCACAGTGTATACTATAATATAATATAATATTTGGGTGAATTTCACAAAACTTTTTGAATATGTCTGGGAAATAATACATAAAGTCAAAAGGAAAGGAAATAAAGCCTGTTTTTTAAGGTGCAAATGATAACAAAACAATTTTAGATTAGATTAGATTAGATTCAACTTTATTGTCATTACACATGTACAAGTACAAGGTAACGAAATGCAATAAGATATTACATTATAATGCTAATATTACTTTAATAATTTAATAAGCTCTAATGATTTATTAGAGAATATTATACACAATAAATATTAAATGCAAAATTATAGAATTTTATAAACAATTTAAATAGCAAAAAACCCCAACAATAATAATATGATCATGACTATTATTATTCCTTTTTTCAAGAGAAGGAAAAGAAACAAAACAATTCACAGCCAACTCACATCATTATAATATAATATAATATAATATATATATTTCTTTTATTTAAATCATGAAGCATTTATGAAAATAATGTCACAATGCAAAATGTAACTTCATTTTTAATACTATTTTAATATTATTGGTTCTGAAATACAACCTGTACATTTCTTTGTGAAATCCACCACTTCATGTTCCTTTTTTTTCACATTCGGGCCGAGCAATTAATTACATTCTTGTAAAGTGCTAAAGTGAATTATGGTTTTTAATAAGGGAAACGTTTTGCCTGTGTTTGTTCTCGTGTGTGTCTGTGTACGCTTTCAGGAGGGGTGTGTATATGTACAGACTTCTCCTGAATATTGTGTATTTAAAATATGGCCATAGACGACAAGTTATCTATTACTATCCTCTAGTGCTGAACAAGCACTAGTGTCTTAAACGCACGCATTATGTGCGTGTGAGCTTGATTTGTTCCAGCGGTAGCTCATCCTGTCCGTTGATTAAAATACGTTTATCGGTGCAACAGGCCAAAGTAAAGAGAAAGGACGAAAGAGGCCATTAGAAAGAGACAAAGAGAAGAGAACTCGAGTGAGAAGATATGCGAAGACGAAGAAATTTCACGGGGTGTAAGCGATCACCATGGAAACAGTGGCACGTATGATGTGTGTTTTGGGGGATGGGGTGTGAGAGTGTAAACAGGTGTTCACACGTGTGCGTATTTCTTTTATAGGTGTTCGTAAGCATGCGGACATGAGCGAGAATCCACGGCTAGTGTATTCATTTCATCTCTCTTTCTCAATGACAGGGAGCGAGGCATTAAGCGATTGCATGGGGCGTGAAGAGACACGCGGCACTTGATATGAGTTCAGACGTGAGAGAACTTGCGTAATGCATTCATAGACGGCATGGCTTGGGCTAAAACCCTAAAACATTGGTGTACATGCATTGCATATGCAGCCATATTTATACTTTTTTTGTTTAACATCAAGATTTTAGGTAACAATTTAAGTAAATGTGTTTTATGTGTGTGCAACTTTAACTTTTAAATAGCTGTTTTCAAATACCGTTGGCCGGTACGAACTGATGATGCTGTCCCAAAACAGCCAATGTTGTTTTACCTCTAGTTGGTTGAGACACTCAAACAAACTCATGTTAAACTAGAATAAAGGAAAATATGTCTATGATTGCTTTTACACTCTGATAAAGAAGTGATATTGATTAAATGACATTTTAGACGCAGTTTTGCCAGTTACTTTATCTGAACCACGAACACGGCAGTAGCATTTCTTTTTAAAACCTGAGCGATTTAGTGTTTTTGAACAAAACGGTAAAGTGAATGATTCAGCGACTCAATCACTTGTTTCGTTGGTTAATAGATCAGTGTTGTTAAACAAATAGTTATGATTAAATGGCTACTAACTCATTTTATTCCTGAATGAATCTGCATGATTGCTTCTATGACTCTCTGATAAAGGCCGCCATTTGTTGCCACCTACTGGCAAAATGATAGAAAAATCCTCAACAGCACTAAAGTACAACAAGTACAAAAGCTATAATGATTGAAGTAGCTTTAACAAACACTTTATTGACTATCAATAAGCAGCATATTAGGAGTTTACTGAAGCAAAATAAAAAAGCGAATAGTTAATGGTTTGTTAATAGCGAGAACTGGACCTTAAAATAAAGTTTAACCGTAATGTAAAGGTCCTGCTAACACGCTGTATGGCAGAGTGAAGGTAACGGATGACCCTGAAGTGTATATTACAATAGATTACTACATTAAGATGTGCTACAATGGCCTTGTCCCTCACAAACTCAATAAGTGGTAGTATTTATGTGTTGTGACACTGAAGGTCTTTTATACAGTAATTTGCATCCAGACTGACTCTTCTGGTTTGACTACTGTCAATCCCCCCCCCCTTCTGGGCTATTTTAAGACCTCACTGTAGCATAGTCCTCTTCCAGTCTGTAATTTTGTGGTATGTGTATGTGTGTGTGTGTGTGTGTGTGTGCATTTCAGCTACTTTAAAACCATACCATTTTGTTTTGAGAATAAGGAAGAGAAACTTTAGCAGGAACATGGACGTTATGTAGGGAATCGATCGAAATTGAGTGAACAGCAGTCGTCCGCATGATCTCATTCCAAGCTTAATTGCAAAACCTGGACAAAGTCTGAATCACGTTTTCAGTCGGTTCTCTTTTAAAATTCCGCCCTTGGTTGTGACACGAAGACATCCCATCAGTGCACTTCCCTGTACATGTTACCATGGCAACAGTCACAGTGGCCCTTATGGGGGCCTTTTGGTTAGAGGTAGTGGGTGATTTACGGGCCTGGTTCTCTGAGCATGCTCCAAATAGTAACACTAAACAAAGAGCCAAAACACTGCTCACACAGATAGCATCGCACGACAGTTCACTGCTTCATACTCCATGCTCCTCCACACACATAAAGCTGATTGTTCTTCGTAAAAGCAGCCATTGTGCAGGATGTATGTGTTTAAGATTGCATTTCTTTCATGAAGTCTTACAAATGAGCACTATTCCGTTTTGTGGCTCATTCATTTGTTGAGATCCGCCATATACAGTCGTATTTATAACATTTCTGCTGAGGATGAATTATATTAACGCTAGTGAAAATTGAGTAAAAATTTAAATATCAATAATAATAAATAAAAAAATGTACAGATAAATATAACAGTATTTACAATAACAAATATAAATATAATTATATTTTGTATACTTTCAGTTTACAGTGTTTGTAATATTCATATATTGTATACATCATTATAAGAACAGCAAATAATAATAATAATAATAATAATAATTATTATTATTAATTTACTCTATTATTTAGGGTTACAGGGTTAAAAACGAATAATAATTAGTTTGATAATAATAATGATATTTTTATTACTATAGAAATGTATTACTAATTTACTATAGTACTTATTATTATATTTGGAACATTATAATGTAATTATATTTTATTAATTATACTGTTGTTTGTATTATTATTGTTTATCAGCATTTTAATAAATAAGAATAATATGGAACATTATAGTTTAAATGATTTGGTTAACTTAATAATATTGTAATAATATCTTGGTAATAAATAATAAAATATATCTGGAATATTACAGTTTAAATGACATTTATTTTATTAAAATTGTTTAGTATTATTTTAGAACATAATAATAATAATAATAATTATTATTATTACATTTGGAACATTAACAGGTTAAATAATTTTGATATTTTTTATAATGTCTATAAATGTCTAAAATAATAATTAAATCTGGAATATTATAGTTTATATTTATTTTATTTATATAGTTTACTATTAATTTAATGCACAACAATAATAATACTACTACTACCACTACTGGCACTATGCGGGATTGGAATTCAAAGCGTGTAACAAATAATCACATACGGCCATATATAATAACTAAGACCTAGGAACCAAAACTGTAATATCTGTCAAGGTGAGCAGAGCATAAGAGGGAGAGGAGCTTCAGGCTGCAAAACGCTTGAACCACACTTGTAATTCGGGGGTTGTCTGATTTAATGAAGCTAATTAGAGGTGTAAGTGGGTGATCTAATCAAAACACACTCTAAACAGAAGGACCGTGGATGTGTCCGACCCCCCGTGCGAAGCAGTAATGGTACGCTCCTGTGGTAATGGACTTCATGGATCACCGTTGGGAGTCTCTGGGGTAGGATCGGTGAGCACATTATTTGGGTTGCTGTATCTCTCCATCTTTTCCTCGTGCCACTCTCAGTCTAAAACATTCATGAGGTTCCTCGGGGTCAACTCGGCGCAGTTAGACCTTGACTAATAGCCCAAGACCGGGCCACTTAGACAGGAAGACAACATCTGACCCACATGAATAGCAGACAACAAAGCCGTTCGGAGGTGGGTTTAAAGTTTTACACATATAAAGTAGGTTACGAATGAGTGATCTGACTGCAAAAAAACTCTACACGCTGTCAACGTGTACAGATCGCACAGATCATCCTTTCATTACAGTGCGGTGGACACGGGTGCGCATTATGGCTATGATATACATTGAGTCGTGTTTTGACACTCTGCAATGGAAAGAGGTGATGATTGAAGTGTTGTCGTGTCATTTGTCTTCTGAGCATCTGGCTGACGGCTGCTTGCGTCTCCATATCTAACCATACATTAGACCTACGCTGGTTCCTCCTGATTATAGAGCTCCTGCTGCTCTGAAAACGCGGGCTCAGTTAACACGGGGTTTCAGCTTCGGACTTGGGCAACGTGGGTTTCAATTTCATCAGTTGCTATTTGTTGTGTTTCTGTCCTGCAAGCTTCTTCTCCTTCTCCTTCTGCAAGGGTGTGTCGTGCAGAATTAGAGGTTTGTGGTGGAAGCGTTTTTGAGAAAGGAGAAACTCTGACCCAGCAGCTATAAATAGAGCCTGGCTTGCTTTACAGAGAGAATTACAATATATGCTACATTATATGGAACTATAGGTGGTCCTGCCTGAATTTATGATGAATTGTTTCGGTCTATAAGGACTTTTATTAATCATTTGCAATGATCTAGTTCTGTCCAGCTCAGATGAATATGAGTTAGGTATGTTGGAAATAACTATACCAGGTAGGCCATAACCGAAAATGTGGAGTTGTTTATCTTAATGCGACCCATTTTACTTCAATAATGTGACATATCTATCATATAATTATTAAATTATATTTTATCATTATATACGTTCATTTATTCAATGTTTAATGTAATGTTTTTTTTTTGTAATAGCATATATGAATACTTATTTTACAACAATGTGATTTTTATATTGTATTTAAGGAGCCGACCCATAACTCTCTGATGCATGCATTAATAATTCACAAAGAAAAAAAAAAACACTTTTGTAAGGAAACTATAATAACACTAATCATTTTATATTAAATAAATAAAGCAAAAACTGGTGTTGTTAAATTTAGTGCCAAAAAAAAAATCTTAATCTAATCATAAAAAAATATACAAAAGAGTTCAAATTAAATCAGCTCACAGTGGTTTTATTGCAACATCATGCTTAATGATTAAATATGTATTTTTGACAAATTAATTGAACAACACGCATCAGAGTGTTCTGTCATATTAAACATTATTTTATTTAAATCAAATACGTTCATTTTGATGTTCCCACAAAGGGAAATTAAGACATTAATCTAATATATGACAAATCGTTTTACAGTGTAATTAAAATACTACATCGGTAGCCATCTATGCACACTGAAACAAAATCCATCATGCAGTAAGGAGACAAAATGCAGATATTTTTAATGAGAGAACATCCTTAAATGGAAGCTAAATGCATTTGAACCCCCCCAAGAGTCTTTTTAATGCCTACGGGGACCACAATGTAGTTCTAACATGCCACAACATTATACAGCTCAGTTAGATGCTTTCATTTTAATTGCTGTCTCTAGTTTTGAGAGCTTTATTTACATTTTAAAGCTATTTTCTGAGCACCCATTTTAAGTAATTTATTGCGTTTCTCCCTCATTTTTAATCTGAAAAAGCCACTAGGATGGGAGGTATACATAGTCGGCAAGCAAATCTGGTGAGAGACAGATATGTTTGGAGAGAGGCATATTGATTAAAGGGTCACATTCATGCACTGCGCTCTCTAAAACTTATGGTGCGTAAACACTTTAGAGAGTTTATCAGATACCTAATTTTTGCTTCAAAGAGCTTAAGTATCCATCATTTTAGTTCCCAGGGTCCCCGGTATAAACAAGCGTCTGCCATCTGCCAGGTTTGCAGCTTGATGTCACCCGGTGGTGTTGTCAGATGTGGTTAGATGGTGCGTTTCCTAACAAAACTGTCCGCAATGACCTGAAATCAGAAGTAGTTACAGAGAGGAGAAGTTGCATCAGAAAAAGAAAGAGAGAATGCAATAGCAAAGTTCATGAAGGGAACGGTTTTCTCAAGAATAACAGCTCTGCCATCATTTACCCAAACCGTACGACTTTTTCTCTGGGAAACAGAAGGAGATGAGTTCGGATGAATAAGAAAGCACCCTTCTCCACACCAGTTTCTGAATGAATTAATGTTTTTAATGCATCTGTTGACAAATGATTCAGTGATTTCCTAAAAGAGGCTTATGATTAGTTTCTGAATGAATCTGCGTTTTTTGTGAACTAATCTGCTGAGCAAACGATACACTGATGCTCTTGTAGAGAGCCTTTTGTCTGCTTTATGAACAAAGCACTTGAGCAATTTGTTCAATGATTGGACAGACACTTTTTTAAGTTTCTGAATGAATCAGAGTTACTGAATGAATCCAAAGTGAATGATTCAGTGATTCTTGTGAAGAATGTCTTTTTGCAAGAATAGACCGTGTGAGGTTCCTGTCACTACTGAGTACATTTTCTGTTGTATTTAAGTAAATAATATAGTTCTATTATTATGACATCTTATCAAAGACTCTTTAGTAATGCACACTTTTAAGTCACCTAAAAATGTTCTCCTCTGCTATAGTTTCCACATCTCAAGGCACCATGACAGCATTTTCAACTATTCCATCTCATTACTGTCCTAACCTGCATTAAAGCTTTGTCTTCCAGTGTGTGAGACGCCGAAGTCTTTGATCACTATACAGAATGCGACATGAAATGAAACTTCTGAGCTCTAATGGTTTCTCTCATTGAAACGACAACAGCATGAGCCATAGAGGAGTGTCTGTTTCCTACTCTCCAAACCAGGATGTGTACGTTCCTATGGGAGAGCGTCGCTTGTAGTTGGGATATGAACAATGACTGCAGGCAGCATTTTCATTATCTTTTCTTTTTTTTTTGCACTCTCTCTTCTCTTTAGCTGACACAAGCACTTCCTTCCATCTTCGAGACTAGCTAATTACCCACATGGGCACACAGAGCAGTGCTTAGCGTTGGCCTGGAAATGCTCCTGACAACCCGCCGATAGTTTTTAGCTTTATTGCATCATCAGTGATGTCAGAACGTACAATCATATTCAACCTCGGGATCTATACGAGACTCTCGTGGGCGTTATACATCAAAGTCGTTGGCATGAAGGGGTTCGTATGTGAGACGTCAATGAGATGGGAGGTCCAAAAGGTCACCTATGCTGTCTCTGGGTTATAAAAGGTGATTTTTCTCAGTACCTCTCACCGCGTCTCTATTATCTGTGTGTGTGGTCTGTGACTGTACGGGAACACGCTGTATTGTTTGACTGTCTGTTGTGTTGTGTTTTGTTTTGATGGATGGAGCTCTTGAGTGGCAGATGGCTCTCCATCCTGCAGACGCGTTATCACACACCGGGGGGTCCGAAGACAAAAACACAACAACTCTGTTCATTAGACCACCAGCACCTCAACTTTTGTGTGACTGAAAAGAGGGATTTTACATTTTCGGTTACTATGTATGGCATTTTCCACAAATAGGGTATAAAATAAACAGATTTTTGGTCATTGAAAGAGGGTGAAATGTGTCATTTCTGTGCCACGAACAACACCAGTGACTGTATAATTGTTTTATTTTAACATTTATTTTTATACAGGAAAAAGTCTACACTACAGTCCAGTACACTGTTTGTCCACCTCATAAATATTTTACGAGCTGTTTAAATTTTGTTTTATAAGAGCTTTGCAGCCTTTTTATTGCTGTTACCAAAATGTGACGTCCGAATATGGGGTGCAAACATAGTTTTCATTAAATAAACATAGCATGAAATAAAAAATATATGAAAGTGTAAATTGTATAACGAAAGTATTTTTTGCTAAACAATTCAACTCTGTCTCCAAAGATATAGCAAAACAAAAAAACACAAAAACAATCATGTATATATATATATATATATATATATATATATATATATATATATATATATATATATATATACTGTATATACACTACACATATTTAGTAATTGTTCATTTAGTATGTACTAAGTACTTAAAAGTATTTTTAAGTAATTTTGTATCTACAAAAAAATCAATAAACAAAATTGCAACACAAATTTGTAGAACTAAAACTTTTGCCAGAAGTGCTATATTTAAAGAAAGTGCATGTACAGTATAATAAGCAATCAGTGTGATTGTGTTAATAGCTGATGCTGAATCAGCTCAGATGGCGTCAGAGAGCCAAAAACAGTCATCAGTTTGCCTGATTATAATCTACCTCTTACTATCGTCACCATCTTGTGTGTGAGTGTGTATGATCGAGTGTTGTTTGAGGACACCTTTAAATGTGACAGCACCCTGACACTGAGTTAGGGCCTTGTTTAAGCCTACAGTATGGCATGTGCAGGTTGTTGTGAATATGTACGTGTTTTGTGTTTGCTTAAGGCAGTTAGTTTTGGCCAGGGTTGCAGGACAGATGCGCATAATCCTGTGACCACCTGCAATGCAGATCAAAAAGCCGATGATAATATTTGCAGCAAATATATGAATCACTTTCGCTGACATCCGCATCTGGGTGTTTGCGGATTTGAGGGACACGGAGCCTTTTTTCTTCGCCTGTGTTCAAGGTGACGCGTTTGTCGGTTCGTTTCAGATGTAATGTGATCTGAGGGACAATATGGACGGATGGAGACGCCGAGGGAAGAACGAGACGGATGAATAATGACAGCCTGGATCGCCCAAAGAGAGAGTGTGTGCACATTCATTGTGCACAAGGACAGTGATACAAAGATGAAGAGGGACAGAACGGGAAATAAAGGGATGCAGATTCGTCCCGATAGTCCCAAGAAAGAGTTTGGATAATGAATACAGCTGTGTGTGTGTGTGTGTGTGTGTGTGCCCATATTTAGTATGCAATTAGAGTGCTGTGTCGGCATCACGCCGCCAGGATGCTGACACACTCATAAAAAGCCCCACAAACAACTCAAACACACACACAGCAGAGGTCCAGTGAAGTATAATGCAGTTAGCAGTCATATTCACAACTCAGGGTTGGTTTTTGCCTAAACTGTGTGAGCGAATGTCTCCTCAAGGACGGTGAAACCTGCAATCACCTACACCGGAGACGAGCAAACAGTCCCTGTGAGGAAAACGGCTTAATAAACAGACTAAATAATGCCTTAATGGAAGTTCTGTGGGAGGGTTTGGGGGATAACAACATCATTAGCTTAGTATAATTACAAGAGAAGTCGATGGAAAGTCCCCAGCATGCAAACTTGGGCTATTAGACTCCAATTTCCCAGCTATATTGCTCTGATTCAACCGTGTTGACCTACAGTCCTGCATGGGACCAGACGATGAGATGACCGCTTTTACTGCACTCACCCACACACCCCTCAGATGAAACGTAGTAGGAGAACATGACAAACACATCTTGACTCGTCTGACTAAGTGAAAAGTCAGACTTAATGGAGAAGATGCATTATATTTTGCGGTTTCGGACTGAATCAGTCATATGAGTTGAAGGAAACACTTTGAGTTCAAGCAGACACTTGAAAGCGATAGTTTATGTAAAAGCATTCATCCTCTTCTGTGAAACATAATACATAAAATATATATTTTTAAAAAATGTTGCAGTGTATCTGTTGCCTGTTTGATAAAAGCCAACAGGGAGTTGTTTTGAACACTATTGGCTTTCATTATAGACAACTTACTTAAAGTGGCATTTTACCTAAAAATGTCATTTCAACCCTGAATGATTTCCTTTCTTTTGTGGAATATAAAAAAAAGAGTTATTTTACAAAAAGTTGCAGTGTTTTTGTTACCTAGACAATTAAAAGTCAGTGGTGAGTTTTTTGGACCCCACTGGCTTTCATTATAGACAACTTATTATTAAAAATTATTATTAAAAGGGTGTCAGTGCTTACTGGGCCAAATAACAAGAGTCAGTGGGAACTTGTTTTGCGTCCTGTTGACTTTCATTAAATGAACATAAATGAGATTTTTCATTTTTGGGTGAACTGTCCCTTTAAGAACAATTATTAGACCAAACCCATTGGGCCGCTGTCTGGCAGAGTTTGGACCCAACCCCAAGTTAAATATACATGAACCAAAGTAATCAAGGTCTTTCGACCTGTTTTTCTCAACACGTGCACATTTGTCCAGTAATTGTTATCACTCTCTTTTATATCTGCAAAAGAGGATTAGGCAGCTACAATAGCGTTAAACCTGACAAAAGAGCTTAACAAAGATACACACGAGTTCATTAATTAGGTCATAGGTGAATGGGAAAAATCACCCTGCGGTTGTTTGGGTGCAGTGAGTCAGAATATTTTTAAAGTTTTAAGTTCCCACACACACTTCTGCCCACTTGAGTAATGAGTTTAAAGCTGTTCAGTCATATCAAGAAAATATAAAAAGAAAATAAATGGCTAAACTTCCTGCTATAAGATATTTTTCATTTTCTGCTGTCTTTTAAAGTGTATTTCTTTGCCATTATAGTAATTGTTATTCGATAAATAAATAAAAAATATATATAATTAGAGGATTAAATAATTAAGCAAAAGAGAAAGGAGAAAATGCCAGCAAAGTTAATCAGAGAAAGTGGACAATCTGTCCAGATGCCTGTGTCTGGTGGGAAACAAACCCACTTCCTCTTGGTCCACATAAACACAGGCACACTCGCTCAATCAATTCTTATCAGCCGTTGTTTAATGAAGTCGCCTGAATACATTGCAAATATTGAAGTATTTCATAGAAAGCTAATTTAAACCGTAATGAGGTTGAAACCGTGTCTCAATCCACAAGAGATATAAATAAACAGGTATTTAGATGGTATTCCGAGATACTTCAAAGAATACCATAGAATTACAAATGGTTCATGTTCTGAACAAAACACTGCATGGAAGATAGAAATAAGTGAATTATAAATAAAACGTAGTGGCTATTTACGCTAGCTCCGCCCACCAACGTGTGATTGGGACAGTCATCATAAAAAGATTAACTTAATACTTAATATCAGTTTTAGTGGTGCAGATGGTAAAATTAATAAAAAAAAATGTGATGTGATCAACGTAGGATCGAATCCGTCTTCTGATGACATTTTTTCTCCCTTTTTAAATTTTAAATCACATCATAAAAGCATTTAAAATAGGAAATAATAAGAAAGTTGAAAATAAAGTGTTGGGGAGGGCTTTATTGTCCCAACAAGGGTGTCAACCATGGCATATATTTAATCATTTGAATCAAAATGAACAATTACACTCAATACGTTATATTCTGTTTTATAATGTACTTCAATACTGAGGTGCAGACAACCGCCACTTGCAATAAGTAGTATAGCAGAAAATGCTATTTGCACCTAAATATTGCTACTATTTTCCACTAGTGTAAATAGAATCCATTGCTATTTGCACTTAGCGCAAATATCCGCTGCCTAAATAAAACTAGAATGATTGAATATATTAAGTATTTTTATGTTAGAATAAAAAGTGAAATAAATCAAATAAGCAATATATATGATGATTTCTTAAGCCACTTTTTTGTTCAATTTAATGCAGTTTTTAATGAATTATTCGGCATATCATGTTAATCCCATTTTTGTGTATAATCAGTCCGAGAGCCCTAGGACATTCTTGCCGATGGTTCAAAATGAAACATTAGTTTTGGCGTGAATCGGCGAGGGCCCGATGGCCTGCATTCGTCCAAATGGGAGTCTTGTCATCTTTATTGACTGAAAACATCCTTTTTATTACTGTATATGTGGTTTTATGAGTGAACGCATTTTAGTTGCAGTCTGACTTATGGTTTTGTGCGCTCGGAGCGCTGATAAGGGAACTGATGTGTTTTAGAGTATGTTACGGGTAGATAGAGACAGATTAATCCTCCGGTATACCATAATCCTCGGCTGATGGATGGCTGCAGATATGTGACTGTGTGACTCGGAGGAAACAGGCCTGCTGGGTAACGAGCAGCGCAAGGTCATGTGTGCAGCTGGGCTAGTTAACAAACCAGCATTTATGTATTATTCAGCGCTCCTTTTCCTTGTTCGCTGGCTTTAAACTTTGTTTGTTGATTAGCTTAGGAGCCTAAAACATTCTTGTTTTGCTCATTTAGCCCTCTGATTTCCCCCAGGACTAAACAAGATCTCTGTGCCTCAGGTTCTTTCGTTTCCCCGGCTCTCCGGGATAAAATATTGCCATTAGATCCTCATCTATCAGCGGCGAGACATTTGATCAATGTGTACAGCCTCAGATCTTTACAGCTTAAAATTCATAATGCTGCCCACTACATGGTTTGCCACAAACAATGGCCAACTGTCTGATGAAGCGGGTGAGCTGAAGGTCGCGCAGCGGAGAGGGGGCAGGTGCTCTGGCACAGTCAGCGGCGTTGTCAGCATACGGGAAATTACAGCAGGTGTGTGTCCAATGGACCACCAATTTAATAACAGCACCGTCCACCTGGGTACAGGTGGGATAATTTTAGTGCATGCTCAGGAAGGGGGAACCCATACTGAAACTCACACACACACACACACACTTTGTGTGCAGGCCTTTGTTTCTGGTTGTTATGAGTTTAGAAGGCTAGATAAGGTCAGTGCTTGAGGTCAAGCAAAAACAAAAAACACCAATTTTTAGCATTTTAGCATGATTTTTGAGAAAGCATGTGACACTGAAGACTAGAGAAAAACTAGAGAAGAATTTGGACGAACGGAAAGGTCAAAATAATGCTAAATAACAACTTACATTAAATTTACTTTACGCAGTACGTATTCATTATGTGATCAAGTTATTTTGTCATCAAAAGGATTTTGGGTAGGTTTTCAAAAAAGCATCCCAAAGTTTAAAAAAAGGACGTCTCCATTTGACATCTGCAGAAGTTGTAGTTGCTTTTAAAGCTGACGCAATGAAAAAAGCAACATTTAATTCACATCAGATTATCCAAAAAAGTGTGCTAATTTTTGGGCAGTTTTTAAAGCTGAGGCTTTCGAAAAAAACAAAACTCTACCAAAAAAAAAAAAAAAAAAAAAAAAAGCATGTTAATTTGTCATCAACATTTTACTGCTAGCTTATAAAGCTTAAACAGAGGAAAAAAACAGCGCTTCTTCAAATTCTCCTATCAAAAAAAAGTATGTTGACTTGCAATCAGCAGGTTTTCTGGTAGCTTTTCAGCTGACGCAGAGTAAAAACCAACGCTTATTTAAATTCTCCCAAAATTAACCAAAACAGCAGGATTTCTGGTAGCTTATAAAACTGGCACAGTGGAAAAAACAACACTTTGGCCAAACGTGAATGGTTTTGAATTTAAAAATGGCTGATGCTGACAGAATGTGTTTGCCAAAAACAAAGAAGCTTGTTTGTTAAAAATCGCATGAAGTGCCGTCTCTACAAGTGGATGTCAAGACGAATCTGTCCGCATTTTCCCCACACTTTGGAATAAAATACTTAACGTACGCGGATATGGTGAGGGATGTGCAGGACTCCATGTGGCCATATTTACACTAAATAAAACAGACCGCAGGATTATGAAGAAGGATTACTTCCTCTTATGAGCGAATGAAAAACTGGCGTGGGGATGCGAGGGATTTCTAAAACGGCCAATTAAATCACATAGAGCGATCTTTCGCTATCACTGGTGCGCTAATGACAACCCCTCAGGTTGTCGACCCCCTGATCCAAACTGTCTGTTTCTCGTCCAAAAGACTCTCCATCCCTCATTAACACATCCTTTTCTGTTCCTCCGTCACTCTGGTTTTCCTTTCATCTCTCGTTCCCAGCGGTCTCGGTTTCATTCGGGTTCCCTTTCCTCGAGCTGGATTAAACAGTAGGACATCAGACGCTCTGAGAACGCCGTGCACTTACAGGCATTAACACACTTTTAAACAATGCTTTCTGTGTGAGCAAACACACACGACTCTTAGCATGACACAAACACACACTATAAGTCGAGATAATGTTACATGAGGGCGAGTAGGCGAAGCTATGTAGTACTAAATCTGTCAGTCTCGATCTCAGCACAGAGACTGCTTTCACAGGGCACCATTTCAGCGGTGCCGGTCATTAGCTTTCATGTAGTGTCATTTCAGCAGTGCCGGTCACTCTCTGCGGACTCGCTGCTGAGAGACAAACTGTATAAAACTATTACTGTCAGTTACGACATGGCAGAGCGTCTACACATGCATTACCGTGCTTCAATTATTCATCGATTGCACCATACACACTCCAGGGATGTGTGTGCGTTTTGAGGCAGCGACTTGGAATTAAATGTATTGTTTATATGGAGATTTGTTGGATGGCTTTACGGCTTTGCATTATTAAAGACTTGCCCTTTTACTGAGGGCATTCATTCAGACAAGTGTGTGTGTGTTGAAGTGGCCGTACTGGCGCTGCGCATCGCTCGTGGGGATTGGTTGATGTTGCTCCTACCGGCCTCTGATTGGCTGCTCTAACTGTCTGTCTGTCTCTCTCTTTGTGTTTTGTTGCAGTTATGAGGCGGAACCCGTTCGCAGCGGAGGGCTGCTGCAGGAAGGGCTCTAGAAACGCCCTGCAGGAGCTGTACAATCCCACACAGGTAACAGTACGCTGGATCTTATGCTACGCACAGCAGGCTATCGGAGTAGTCGCAACTTGCATGAAGAAAAAATACAGTAAAAAGTGGTGAAAATGTTCTACTAATATGGTGAAAATGAGTGTTAATAAACCAAGTAAAAAAACACAGCGATGCTAAGATAATGCAATAAACATTTACTAAATAACATGAAAAATTAAACAAGCCAAACACAAAAAAACAATAAAAATGTAAAATATATACAGTAATTCACTCTGGGAATCACTGTAAATCATAAATGTGGCTCATATTTAAATATATTTTCTGTAATATATCTCATAAATTCTATATTACAATAATAATTATATAACTTAAATATAATTTGAGATATATATGTGTATATATATACACAATATATATTCTTACAGTAAAATGACAATATGATCCTAAACAAAAAAATTTTTTTCACAGCATATGGTAAAATTCGATTTCTTACCTATTAATCATTATTTACTAACCTATTAATCATATTTTAGTATTTTAAAGCAAATATAAATGAGTAAAATAAAATTTTACAATGGATTACACTGACTACATTTTTTTATTTTCATTTTTATTTTAAATGCACTTGAATATAGAATCAGAAACTGCCAATAAAATTCTACATTAATTACAGCTTTTTAAAATATTTTAAGCTTCGGAAATTGTGTGTGAAATCCAGTATGTAAAACAGAAATTGAGTGGAACTGATAGGACACACCAGAATGAAGACACGACTGAAAAAAAAAAAAAAAAAAAAAAAAAAAGGCGATAATGATTACAGACCAAAAGCAAATTTTTTTGTCCTAAAAAAAATGCACCTATGGATAGTTCACGATAAGACATTAGAAAAGTACAATGAGTCAAATTTGATTTCATGGGTCTATAAGTTTCTGCACTGAGGTCAGCGGGAAAGAATAACCTCTGGACCTTCTGTGGAATGCCTGAGCATGTTACTATGGAAACACATAAGAGCACTCACATTTCATTTCCAATGTAAAACATGCACGTCTAGAGCTTAGTCGAGCAGATCCGCTCCACCACAAAGCCAACATTATGTGAGGATTGATTTCATCCGCTTTAATTTCATCCCTCTCTCTGTCTTTATTTCTCACGCTCACCTTCCTGCACGTTTCCAACCACCTCCACCTTTCAGTGATTGATCGCGTACCCCGTCTGTTCTTTGTCACCCGACCGACCGACCGTTCCAGAAACCAGGGTGTAGCTGTAATAGTTTGTTTTCATCTCATGTTCAAAAACTCTTTCACCTTGAGAAATCAGGCTCGGCGCTGTCAGAACGTTTTGCGCGTAAAGGAAGCCAACAGCTCTGAAATGTCACAGCACAAGCAGTAGGTGGTCTGGCACTACACACACACACACACACACACACACACACACGTCTTTTTATCGACTTCAAATGTATTTCTACTGAGCTAATGATATTTTCCATTCCTTAAAGACATATGCTAGCTTCAAAACAAGTTAAGCTCAATAAGTAGCATTTGTGGCACAATTTTGATAACCAAAAATACATTTTCACTTGTCTCTCCTTTTCTTTACAAAAGTCAGATTTAGGTTACAGTTACACACAGTGGACGTCAATCAATCAAATGTTAAAATACTCTGATTTTAATAGTATAGAGTCACGATAAACTTCACTTTTCTGCCTTTTAAGCGCTTCAGAAACGGTCCCTGTTCACTTCTGTTGTAAGTGCATCACTTTAACCTTGATGTTTTACGCTACAAATGCTGATTGGAATGAACTCAAACACTTTGGGCAGTATGCACTGTCAACGTCATTTTAATGTGAAAAAAAAAACTTTTTTTGCAACTTGTATCCAGTTTTACAACATCGTTGGCATTACAACAGAACACCATAAACTCTAAAACGACTGTAAAAAAGATTTAAACGGGTTTGCAGCTCAAAAATACTTCTTTGTCTTAAAGAGCTTTTATAAAATTTTAAGCTTCACATTTCTGCCAAGACCTCAAAAAACTGGCCTCGTTCACTACCATTGTCAATGCGTCTCTGCGAACTCTGTGAATTGAGATTACCTTGCATTGAACCCGGAAAAATGCCTTTCCCTTTCATTAGATGTTACTTAATACGTTTAATAACCCATTTTACTCTTTGTAACCATTGGCTGCTCTTCACGTGTAGTTAATTTCAGGTTTTACTGTCCTTTTAGGAACATTTGGTACCCACAATGTAGACAAACCTGACACACACACACACACACACACACACACACACACACACACCTGTTCTGATGTAAATTCAAGCTTTTAAACCAGACTCAATCCCTGGTGGATTCTAAGCGAGTCTGAATACATGTACAGTATATTTAGACTGCGTTTCCACACGCAGCGGCACATGTAAAGTTCCATTCATTTTTTTTCCACAAATATGAGGCTTTCTTTCTGACCACTCGCGCAGGATTTGCCATTCGATATGCACGGGGGCAACAGAGTCCCATTGAGTTTTGGAGACACTTTTACGGGGTACGTTTCGGAAGGCCGTCGCTTATCTTGTGAATTCCAATACCCTCGGCTCACACAAGGTTGCGTGTAAGTTGAAGTAGCTCTATTGTGAAAGCAGCCGCATTCACGCAGACTATAGAAACGCCATACTGGAGATTCAGGTTACTGTAGGCACTCGGAAAAAAGCTGAAGTGCGCACTTAATAGACTAGAACACTTACACGGCGTGATGCTGTAATGTTCAACAAGCATCCGGCTGTATATACATACGGCATAAAACGCAACACAGCTTTTATTATTCCACACCAAACTGTGGCAGGTACTAAAACTGTTACACTGTAGATTATTCTCCCTCGCTATTATTCTTTTACGGGCTGTTCGCCCACAGCAAAGCTCTTTAGTCAGGCTGTAATGTGCCTCTGTTTGGCTTTTACTGTGCCTGCTGGGTAATGAGACCTTCGCTCGTCCGCCGAGCGCTTCCGCTCTCTTTCTGTGTGAATGAGCAGGACGGTCCAAGAATCATCTGCTCGGTAAATGTTACCGTCTCGGCCCTAATGAGGACACCCCGAGAGATGTGCAGCTTGCCTTTACGTCTAGCGGAGTGTGGAATTCCAGCAAATAAGCATAATCGTAGAAATCACCACTAGATCAACTATTTAATCAGCTTTATTTGGCTTGTTAGGGACTTTAGCCATGTGTTACGGGAAACCGTACACATACGCTTTGAAATAAACTCTGCGACTGATTCTGAAAGCTCTGCATAGAAACAAACACTTCCCTTAAGGGAAGCGCACAGGAAACTCTTGAAGTTAACATAATATGCATAAGCATAAAAGCAGCAGATACTTCACCGTAATACAGCGTAATTCTAATTGACATCGCTGTCAGATTGCCATCCTGTTGCAATGCATAAATGCCTTATCTTGTACGTTTAGTTTATGCCAAAACGCATGAGCTTGTCAAGTTTCTTTTGTTTTAGGAGACAGCGTGATTATGAAGATAAAATACTGTAGTAAACAAAAATACAGAATTTAATCTTCAGTCGTGACAGGTATTTCTCTTGAGTTTTTCAATTAAAATAGCTTCAGTGCATTCTGGGATTGCTTTAGCAATTTTTTACTTTTATTTTTGAGTCCATTGCGACGCATTCTGGTAAACCTGCTTTATCACATACTTAAAAAAAAAGAAGAAATAATGATACAAGAATGCTTGTTGAAATCATCAAGGTTACTGTATCTTAAAGTGCAGCATAATTATGGTGACGCAATACCTTGATAAAAAAGAAGACTTTTTAAAGTAATTTATTCGATTTTTGCAACTTTGAATAAATGTTGAAAAGTTTCTAAAATGCATTTTGGAAACTTTTGTGAGTTGTCCAGTAAAATGAGTGAGTTGTAAACAATAAAATAAAATAAAATAAAATAAAATAAAATAAAATAAAAAAAAAATAAAATAAAATGCTATTTAGGTAGTATGATTTGCAACAGAGTTTTGTTAAAAGTATATTTGACAAAAAAATGAAATGATTTACTCAAACCAGTACAAGTCTGCGAAACACAAAAAAAAATTTTGTTGCTGGTAGTCTTCCATTTTTTTCACACCATGGAAGACCGATAATAAACTGGTAGGTTCTGAACAACTAGAGAGAGAGTAAATGACAGAATTTTCATTTTTGAGAGAACTATCCTTTTAATATTAAACCTGAGTAATCATATCATGTAGCAAGATCACGTTACAGAAATGACTTATCCAGATATCAAAGGCATTGCTGATGAATCAGTCTGAGAAGGAGAGAGGGATCGTGGGAATGAATGAGCGAGTCTATACGGGTTGGCTGACAGCTGTCTACTTCACTGCGTCTAAGCACTCTTCTGCCCTTCATCACTGGAACATGGCTGCTTGTGTGTGTGCGTGTGTGTGTGTGTGTGTGTGTGAGAGGGAGAGTGATGGGTAACACCTGAGGGCCGCACACACCCCAACCGTCACAAACAATTACGAAAACACGAGAAGATGCAAGATCAGACAAGCACGGAGACATACCTAATCAAAGAGCATCTGACTCAGAAAGCCATGAACTGACGCATATATTTCACACTCTCATCTCAGAATTAGTTTCGCTGGGTTTTAAAAAAAACCCTCACCGCGTTCTCTTATGGTTGGAGCCATTCGCGCCGTTCCATATTCAGATGTTTACGGACATGTGGCTTTGCTCTGGGACTAAATGCTGGACAGGAATTCATGGAGACCGAGCACAGAGCAGAGACTTATGGCTTTAGTTTCAGGTTCACTGAAGTGCACAGTAAATTAACTCACTGTGCTTTTGCTGTACGCCTAAATGAGAGCCACTGGTTAAAGCATGTACACGAACTCAAAACAGTTAATGCAAGAAAATTAAAAACTAAAACGATGATTGAAAACCAACAACAATATGTGATTTTCACATGATGGTTTATTAAAAGATACGCGGTGGTCAAGTGTTTTTGTTTAAATAATATAAACTTGTGCAATATAAATGCACACACATACAGTATTTCCATGTATGTATGTATTTATATTCATATAATGTATATATATAAGTATATTTAATATGTGAACATAGTATATTTGTCTTAAATATATGCGTGCATGTGTGTGCATTTACATATACATTATTATGGATGTGATTAATCACGATTAATTGTTTAAAGCATATTTCAAAATAAAAGCACATTTGGAAAATGAAATAAAACATAAAAGATTATGTAAGCATTTTAAAAGGTTTGCCTGCTGGATCTTTAAAATCTTTAAAGATTATATTCTCTCTCTCTCTCTGTACACACACACACACTTATATCTAAACTGATATAAGTAAACCATTAGAAGAACAGCAAGCTTGTAAAGCTAATAACCGTTGTGTGTGTGTTTGAGAGAGTCTTTGATAATCTGGTGAAAGTTCAGGCAGCCTTTCATTATGTTTAAACTCTTCAGAGGAGAGCTATAATCAAAGCATCAGATGTCTCGTATTTCCTTCAGCGTGCAGCGGCACAGCTCTGACATTAGTTTGTGAACTCACTGAACTGAACTCCTCTATGCCACTTGTCTCTGTAGCTCAGTGTAAGATGCTTTTCAGGTGCGAGTGGTGGAAAATCACTGGCTTGACATTGACTTCTCGGGATCTCTCGCTCTCTCCCACCCTCCCTCGCTTCTCCTTGTCCTCTGTGTGAGTCTCTTTCGCTGGCTCAGTGGGAAATGCGTGGTTTTGTTTGTTTTCTTAAGGCAGGTTTTTCTGGTGAGGTGGGTCGGGGGTAAAAGAGGGTGTGTGTGTCCAGATCTACACAGTTAATAACTAATGAAGAGTGCCAAAGCTTTCATTTGTTTCATAATACAAAGACATCATTTAATTTAGTAATTTATTTCATTTTGATAGTAAATACTATTTAATTGGATTGGGGGGAAATTATTTCAATTATGTACTCCCCTGCAAATTTAGGAGCAAAATAAAATAATAATATATACATAAATACAAAAATAATTTTAAAAGGTAGAGACGTTATTTACAACAATATATCTTATTTTATCAGTGTATATTAACCTATTAAATATACATAAATAAATGGAAAAAAATGAATAAAAATAAGATAGATAGAATAAGGCCTAATTTTTTTATTTTTTATATATTCTACAATAATTAAATGTACAATGTATATATATATATATATATATATATATATATATATATATATATATATATATAATTTTTTGTATATTTTTATTTAATTTGTATATTTTTATTTAATTTAATTTACAGTTGTGCTTTAACAATTGTGTTTTGTGTATTTGTCATTTTTATGATTTTATGCTTTTAAAATGTCAATAGTTTGTAATAAGTTTTGCATTTTAGTTTTAGTTGTAATTAACACAAACACATAAAAAAACATTTAAAAAATATATATATATATATATATATATATATATATATATATATATATATATATATATATATATATATATATATATATATATATATATATATATATGAACATTTTAAAGTAAAAAAAAATCCTCCAGTTCCAAAGTAACTTTTTCAACACTAGTGTAACAGTCTTACATCACTCTAGAGGTATCCCACAATCCTCTACCGCACACTGCCAGCGCACATGGCAGCATTTCCCTCGCGCCTTTACGCAACCTCTCAATGCAACACCCTGTGAGTTGATGTGTGTGTGTTTGTGCGTTACCTAGCCAGCAGAAAGGGCACATTGGCAGCGGCGGGCAGGCCAGTGGAAACTTCCTGTTTGAGCACCGAGGGCATTCGACACTGCACCCATTCAGCCCCTCTCTCTATCTCTCCGGCCGCTCCGGGGCCGTTCACGTACACCTCTACGGGATACTCACTAGGGGTCAAAGGACGTCGCGTGATTAATTACACCAGAAAGTGACATTCTATAAGTCTGTTTCCATCGTTAAAATGGTCAAGAACTGCATTTGTTCTGATTTTTACATCCCAAAACACGATCATGTTATATTCAGTCCTATTTTTATCCTCATTCATCCGAACGCTCAATTTGAATAGTCCTAGAGGATTGTAGGCCCACTGCTATGATTGGCTGATAGTTGTGTGTTTGACAGCCCACGTTCTTCACGGATGAACACTGCTGTGAATTAAAAGATTAAAAATGCATAAATAGTACGTATCAAACAATCTAATAACTGACAAAGCAATAGTGATCACTTAATAAAAACAGTTAGTGCTCTGTGGATGAACAAGCAGCATGTAAGGTCAAGTAAATGAGAAAATACTGAAAACATATCGCAAAGGATTAACGGAGTAGATCAGAAGCGATAAAAAAGTGTTCTGCAAATATTGACAATTGAGGGACATACATACATAACTATCATATAAAGTGAAAACATTTACTGATGCTCAAGAAGGCATTAAGAGCTGGGGGTGCAAAGTCTTTGAACTGGACGATCAGGGTAAATTGTGCTTATTTAGCCTTCTGGGAAACATTCAAGTGTTCATGTAGCTTCTTAAGTGCTAGTACCAAATGAAAAAGTGTGATCTTTAAACAAAATAAAAAAGACAGTGTGGGATCATCCAGGAAACTACACAGTATTACAGTTCAAGGGTATGTAAACCAACAAATAGGGTCATTTTTATACATTCTGTCGTTATTTTGACTTGTGGAGGATATATAAATATTTATTATGTGAAATAGCTTGCTCAGGAAAGTTTTAAATAAACAATAACCTGCACTTTTCCTCATCTCTGTTATTTTGTACAAATTATTAACGGTTTGCATATTCTGTAAGGGGCGTGTAAACTTATGAGCGCAACTACACTATATATATATATATATATATATATATGCACACACACATACAAACATACATCACTGTTTTTAAGGCCCTTTGTGGGAATCCAGTTGACTAGATTCATCTGATTGGACACTAGAAAAATTGGGCTAGTTTTCATTCTTGGGTTGTAAGTTGTCATTGGGCTGGAAATATTTCTTAGTCCTGGCAACCCTGTGTTCTTTTGTACTTTATGCCATCATAGAGCAGAACATCCCAAAAGCAGGTTTTTATACTAATGAGAACGTTTTTTTGGATCTGAAGCTTCCGGGACGTTTATATAGTACATATGTCAAAAGATCACGACCCTTTTAAAGTGTGAGCGCAGACAAAATATCAAAATAACGCAAGCATATCCATGCTGACTGACTTATTGTATTGTGGGATGATGCGATAATAGAGTCAGGCTTAGCACAGGAACGACATCATCGCCTTGGCTCGACCTTTTCAGTAGCGCGCGTTATTAAAGCGAAGCGTAAACGCGTGTTTTATGAGCTCATCCTTGAGGCGCGGTTGTTAGCGAAATCATGGAAAACTTTCTTCAGCTCGGAAAAGTTGATTTGGCCTCTCGAGTGCGGCGCGTTCGCCTCTTTCTCCTTCTCCGCCTCTCGCTGACACGGGATCAATTTTACTGCAGCAGCACTAAATCAAGTCCTCCGCTTTGAGAGACAGACGAGAGATCCGTCAAGACGAGCAGCGCGTCGAAGCGGGCGCCGGGCACAAGGACGCCTTTATCAGCAGAGCGAGCGCGCGCGTGTGAGTGCGTGCGTGCACGAGACGGCTAAAAAGACGTATTAACTGTCTGAGAGCTGGCGCGCGGTCCCGCGCTCACTGAGCCAACGCAGACAGGCGAGCGCGCGCGCAAACTAACGCGCCACTCAGCAGGCATGAGTCATCATCATCATCTTCATCTTCATCGCCCGCACTGTAATGGACGAACGATAAAGATAAACTTCCTGTGTGTCAGGACCAATTCTGCTTGAATTTCTGCGCGATGTGATTAAGACCAGATTTTATTCGGCCTTTGAAAAACAAATAAATGCACATCTTTATAGATTCGAAGATTATATTAGCACTGAATAGCATGTTTATACGTAATATGTATTCATATATTTCTATTTAAATAGATTGCATAATGTAATTTATAAAATATAAATATAAAATTTAAATTTTGAATAATTGCTTTCTGTTTTATTATATTTTAAATCATTCTAATGTCCTGATTCTGTTGTCAAGAAATACTTCTGATTATTATAAATGTTGGATGCAGTCTTTGCAGCTTCATATTTTTGTGAAAGCATGACACTATACCATTCAACGTTATGTAAGATACAAAACAAAAAACAAAACAAAATATTGAAAGATGCATCATGAAAAAAAATGATAACAATACAGCATTGATTAAAACAGACTTGAAAACAATAAGAAGCACTGTTAATAACCGAATACAAACAATAAACCTTAATATTTAAGCATAGCATATTAAAATGATTTCTGAAGGTCATGTGACACTGAAGACTAGAATAATGATGCTGATAGTTTTGCATTACACAAAAGAAATTTACATTAACACATTAAAGACTTTATTCGAGAATAAATCTATAATGCATGTATAAATGTATAATGCATTATAAAGGGTTATTAAAAGGTACAATGCATTAGAATTATTGATAAAGTGTATTGTAATACATTATATCTTGTCATAAATAATTACAACTGAATTTAAGATGGAAAGTGCAACAATGAATTGTTAAGTGTTACAATGTAATAACTTGTTTTTACAATTATTCATTACAAAGGAATAATTAAACCTACTTTTATAATGCATTATACATAAAGGCTTTATGTAAAAAGTGCTCTTTGTGCATCTCTCTCCCTTGCATATTACATGCGTGTTGTAATATAATATAATATAATATAATATAATATAATATAAGTCTTGCATATCTGCATATCTCATGTAAACAGAACGCAGACTGATTTAAATCTAATTTGGGAAATTTTGACTCAGTCTGTTCAGTTTATTGTGGAGGTCTCCAGTAAGGAAATCAAATTTATTTTCGGAGTTAAACTTCAGCCCTTTGAGTGTGCTAATCTCCCTCTCTGAGCTCATATAAATTGATGATAAATCTCAGCATGAGGACAGATGGAGGAAAGGATGAGAGAGGCAAGGCTTTGACTTTCTTTAATAATTCATCTCACGCTTATAAGAGCTCGTCTGAGAGCTTCTGAGGTCGTCGCGGTCACAGGGTCAAATCATAACCTGAGTGACCGAGAATCAATCTCCTAAAAAGCAGCCGCGAGCTTTCAGTGAGACATTAGCGGGTGTTTCTTCAACTATATGGGCACAGATTCATTTTCATGCGAACTAACAGGCTTCAGCTTTCAGTGTTATATTTAGAAAATCTGTCACACTGTATTTTTGATAATAATAATACAAATTATTATATTCTAGACAATTAAAATTTTAAAAATATTTTATAATATTTGATTTTATAATTTTATAATATATATAATAATATAAAAAGATTTTTAATATATAATAAAATATATAATATATACATATTATATATATATATATATATATATATATATATATATATATATATATATATATATATATATATATATATATATATATATACTGTATATTAGTGCTATTAATCACAATTAATTGCATCCAAAATAAAGTTTTTATTTACATAATACATGCAAGTCATGAAAAAAGGTATTTATTTATTTATTAAATATTCAAAAATGTATAATTCGAAACTAAAAATGGCCTCAGCAGCACAAAAACGCTTAAATGTAATTTCCATAAATGTCTTGTGCATCATTTGAGATTTAGTGTAAATGACTCAAACGGCAGAATTCCGCTTGCAATCCGTTTGTTTTCATGGATGAACATTCCTAATTGACAAATCGAGTAAATTAGAGTGTGAAAGTATTTTCAAGAGTTTACTTCCTAAACTTCCACAGGGCCAAAAGTGGCAGTGTGTTTAAGAAGCATCCCCTCTCTCTCTCTCTCTCTCTCTCTCTGGTGGGCTAACAGACGCTTTGAATGTGTGATTATTAGTGCTTTGCTCCCGGTGCTGTTTATGTTTGCTTCTTACGGTGTTTTGCATTCTCTCTATTTCAGGAAAGCCTGAACGTGGTGAAAATAAATGTACCGCACGCAAACACGAAGGCACCTCAGATACGCTCACGCATATCTGCTCTCTGTTGTAGCGTATCGACTTGACAAAATGTTACAATTACCGCAGGCTACTGCCAGCTGTGTTTTACTGTGTGATTTGAATCTCATTAAAGGTGCGTGCAGTCATTTTTTCCTCATTAAAATTGAACACGTAAAAAAATAAATAAATTAAGGATACTTTGGGGGGAAAGATACGGTTCGAATCATACCAGCAGCGGCCTAATGAAAGCTGCTGAATTTTACATGGATGGGTGAACATTTTCGAGATCACGTGACCAGCCGAACACTCATCGACTAACTTATTATTCAACATGACTGTTTATCAAATAATTCGCGATGCTGGATCTGTACTAATGCATTTTGCTACTGAATGCAAATATGTCTGTTTTTCTTTCCCACAAATCTCTGCCAGAGTTTCAGCGGGCATCTGTGTGTGTGTGTGTGTGTGTCGTTCTGGTGTTATTGTAATGTGAATGCATTCCAGCTATCTAATTGCGGTGGAGAGCAGATAGCTGTGTTGGTGCGCTGGGAATAAATTAGCTCAGGGCGTCTACAGACTGACAGAGCACCATGTGAACGTGTGTTTTTTGTCTGAGAGAGAGAGAGAGAGATACTGAGGGAGGGAGAGATAGAGAGAAACAAAGAAAGATTGGCTGAGAGAAGGCCCATATATCTTAGCATCGTTGTCTGCTCTGTGATAACGAGGTGAAAGTGCGTGTTGAAGATTGATGCTGGATGTGCGTGAGCGCTGGAGAGAAACAGGCGGGAATGGATAACAAAACCTGTGGACGGTAGGCTCCGTTAGGATACAGTGCCGTTATGAACAAAGCGACTCACTTAGATGCTCTGATCAATGTCGAGGAGAGATGAGTGGCGGAAAAGTGTGTGCGTCACATGATTTCACACACGAGCGCAATAAAAACATTCTTTTGAAAATGAACCGGTATTAAAAAATACCGCCGAATAATCGGGATTAATTGCATCCGAAAAAGTTTTCGTTTTAAATTATGCATATTCATGCATAATTAATACACCGTAAGCTCACATGTATTATGTAAACAATTTCTTGCGATTAATCATTTGATCGCGGGACAGCTGCGGAAAAAATATAACATTTTCTTTAAAATTAAAAAATCTGTCAATTTGAAAATTGATTAAATAAAAACTTTGCAGCAATAAAAGGAATATTTGTTACATATTTATAAGCATTTAAAACTATATTTTGATCAATTAATCTATATGAAACAATCTATGCTGCGCTATATATATACAGACAGAGAGAGAGAGAGAGAGAGAGAGAGAGACTTTCAATCCCAAACACAGACTGAATGTAGCATTGCATTGCATTGATGGTTGTTAGCCATCTGAAGCTCATGATTACACACACACACACACACACACACACATTGTATGACATTCACATTCACAAAAATGTCCCCACAAGGTCAAAATGTACTGGTATTCCTATCCTTGTGGGGGCATTTGGTCCCCATAACGTGATAAATACCAGGTGCACACACACACACTGTACTTTGAACAGGCATTTTGGATGTACGGTTGTGGAGCTGCCTTGGTCGATTGGTTAACAGATCAGAGAGAGAGAAGAGAGCAGAGAGGAAGGCATAAAAAATAGCAGAAAATAGGTTTGTAGAAAATGGACCTGCAGTGGTTTTTCAGTAAAAGAGAAAAGTGGCTAAACCAGGAGCCGTCCAACCTTAATTTGCCTCAGATTTACCGCTCTTCACCTCCTTTTTTACCTCTTACGACCCCATTTCTCCTATCTCTACCCCTGCATAATGGAGTTCAGGGCAGATAGCGGGAAAATCCGCTCAAGCTTTTATATCAAGGTTTTCTATTACCAAAGTCATGACGTGCAGGAACTGGAGTGGACAGTATATCATTAGCTATATATGTATAAAGAGTCTGCGCTTCCCAGAAAAGCTCTCAGCGTTTTGAACGGCTCTGCCAAATACACACACTTTCCTGCTACTGATGAGGCTTAGTGTGTAGTTTTAACAATTTTACTGAGCTACCGAGTGGAGGAGAAAGTTAATTTCATTATGATTATTCATTGCAATTATTTCTTTCATGCCGCCCGTCTCCAAAACAAAGTCACATTTTGCAGAAGATGTAAGGGCTTAAGCATGACACGAGAGGGAGAAAATGACAGAATTTCAATTTTTGAGCGAACTGTCCCTTTAAGAATAAACGTCTTCTCAACATAACCTTGCATTCTGCATCCTGCAAAGACACGGTTTCTGTTTCCATATTCATTTATCGGCTAAAAAGGTAATGCAGCGGTTCTTTATTCAAGGAATCCTAGAGCCTTCCTGAGATACCGGCCACAAACTCAGGGAAAATTCCACTGGAATAGAGCGCTTAAACTGATGAGAGTGGGTGTGTATAAAAGAGAGTGAAAGAGGCTCAGACACACACACACACACACACACACAGAGAAGGAAGAGTATGTGGGTGGCTGTAGGTTTGAATAATGATTTTGGAGAAGTGTACAGTGCTGTTCTCTTTGTAAATGTTAGATTACATCCAACATGAAGGAGCTTGATGAAACCGAGTGAAACCATAGCTAGAGATATCGATTTCAACTACTAAAGATATCTCAAATGAGAATAGTGCACACAAAAAGACAGATAGATAGATAGATAGACAGTCAGACAAACGGATAGAATTTCATTTATTTCAGTGCATGTCTAAACCTCCTGTATATATGTTAAATACTGCATTGTTAGTCATAAATTCACCACTGACCTGTAAGACTGACCTTTAACTTCTGGCCCCTATATTGAGCAGATTGAGGGAAGGGTCAACACAACTCAGCAAGATTCCACTTTCACTGCCTCCGGCCTTTCAGCAGTACTTTTTTGTTTGATGTGGTGAGATGGTATGTGTTCACTGCTTTTGTTACAGAGTGGTAGAAGTTCAGGATATTAACAGCACTCTTTAATGGCATAAACAACACAAAATAGCACTGCTCGCTGGAAGACTTACAACTGACTGCAATAGAATTTGACATGAATGTGATGCTAAGCTAATTACAAAAAGCATGCACAAATAGTGGGCAAAATAGTCAGTGTTAATTTGATTAAACACTTTTGGAAAGTATTTCACAGTATCTGAACCTGATAAACTTGATGCACTTGAAGGTAGATGCACAACATTTCTGCAATTAAAAAAAAATTAAAGAGCATTTAGAAAAGTCACTAAAAAAAGAATCACCTTTATCTGCTGCCTTGGATACATACTCAGTTTGTTTCAGTGCATTCTGGGATTGTTTTACCGTGACACTATGGTCATTTATTTAGGATGTTTTAATATTTTTTATCACAAATGTAAAGTTGTCACTCAAATTAAACACTGCTTATTTTATATGATAGGATGTTACAATAAACTTAAAGGGTTAAAACTAAAACTGGCAGGATAGAAGATCTCTGGGAGCAGAATTAAGTGTCCCTGCTGTAGAGGATTTAAGCCAAGATTTTAATAATATTGTCTGGTGCAAAACTTTCCCCTTTATGGCAGCCTGCTCATTTATCTTTACAGAGCTTTGAATGCCATGCTGTTAATGAGTCTTTACATTTATATTCACATTTATGCATTTGTCAGAAGCTGTCTTCAGAAATTTCCAGCCAAGTTTGTTGGACCTCCTCAGGACATTAGCCCTCCAGGAGCAAAACTGGATGCCCCAAAGCTGTGCTCTACCATTGAACCTACTTTATCCGTTTTCTCATTAACACAATCACCTTTTCTTCTCTTTCTCAGGCTGAGTTTTCTGCAGCGGCGGTGTTGCATCAGGCCCGGCGGGATCAAGTGGCAGACACATGTCGTGCCTACAGTGCGTCCAGCCACAAGCGCCGCGTCCTGACTCCCAGCGACCTGAAGCACCTGGTGGTGGATGAGGAACACGAGCTCATCTACTGCTACGTCCCTAAAGTGGCCTGCACCAACTGGAAGCGGGTCATGATGGTGCTGAGCGGCCGGGGCAAGTACACCGACCCCATGGAGATCCCATCCAACGAGGCCCACGTGCCCTCCAACCTTAAGACCCTCAACCAGTACAGCATTCCCGACATCAACCACCGGCTCAAGAGCTACCTCAAGTTCCTCTTCGTGCGCGAGCCCTTCGAACGGTTGGTGTCGGCCTACCGTAACAAATTCACGCTCCGGTACAACACCTCGTTTCACAAACGCTACGGGACGAAGATCGTGCGGCGCTACCGCAAGAATGCAACCACCGAGGCGCTGCAGAGCGGCGCCGACGTGAAATTCCAAGAGTTCGCCGAGTACCTGGTGGACCCGGGGACTCAAAGAGAAGCTCCGCTCAACGAACACTGGCAGACGGTCTACTCGCTCTGCCACCCCTGCCACATCCACTACGACCTGGTGGGCAAGTACGAGACTCTGGAGGAGGACGCCAACTACGTGCTCAAACTGGCAGGGGTGGGCGACTCCTTGCGCTTCCCAACATACGCAAAATCCACCCGTACCACCGACCAAATGGCGGCCATGTTTTTCAACAACATCAGCTCTCAGCAGCAAGGCCAGCTCTACCAGCTCTACAAACTGGACTTTCTAATGTTCAACTACTCTATTCCCAGCTACCTAAAACTGCAGTAGACACACGTACGCAGCTGCGCACACGTTCCGAGCTTGTTCAACAAGGTTGAGCAACGGGAGAAGGGCCGTCGCTGAAAGACACAAGCGGGGGAATCAACCGAGCACTCTAATGTAAAATTGTATTTATATCCGCAGGGACGGTTGCTTTATTTCAAGATGAGATTAAGGAGCTATCGGTCAACTGCAAATGCGGACCACTTTGAAAGTCTGATGTATTTGCCCATCGAATTGTACATTTTCAGTGTAAAGGCTCCTGTTCCCAGACATCAAAAGCAATATGACAGATTCTGAGCTATACCTGCTCAAACGGTTTATCTAATAATATACTCAGCCAGCTGCCGCCACCATTATTGAAGCTTCACAGAAAGGAGCGCCTAGACTAATAATAAGACTCAAGATACAATCAGACTTGTTCTGGCTTCTATTCCCCACTTCTAATTTCGTGTTCCCTTTGGAAGTTCCCTCGCTTCTCTCCCATACTCAGACGGCCTTTGTGTGTGTGTATTTATACAGTGCATATTTAAAGGTGCACACTAAAATAAGAAGACAAAAAAAGAGATGATGCCTCCTGAAGGGGGTGTGTCTAAATGTGAGTGACAGGCAGGGGCCCCGCCCACTTGGTCAGTCAGGGAGCATCTGTAGCAGTCGGGAGGTCAGAGGTCACTGCGGGTTGGCCTCAAGCACACTGTTCCCACAACCCCTCCTCCCTCAGTTGGTCTTCTTAAAGTAGGATTTTGGGTGTTTTGTTTTATTTTGTATTTGTTTATAATGGAAAAAGTTGCTGCGAGCAGCACGTTATAATATTATTTGAATTACTGTGTGAAATAGAGATGAGAAAGACTTAATATTTTGTTTCCAGGAAAGGAAATCAGCTTAGAGCTAGAGACTTTCTGAGGTTTAATTGTCATGATTGGTTCATATTTCTTCTTGCCTCATATGCAGAACACTGTTGCTCGGATACCTCGCTGGTTGTTTTGTGACGGGTGTAAGGAAACGGGCAGGACTTTGTTTTCTGAGCTGTTCTCATGGGAAAGTTTCACACAGTGGCGTTTGAGAGAAAGAGAGAGACAGAAAATGCAGGCAAATCTGTTCCATCCATTAGATGATTTTAAACGTCTTTTCCAATTTGAGTTCAAAGGAACACCCTTTAATTTAGCAAGCTGTCTTTTATGATTCTAATTTGCTTTGACTGTGCACAAAAATTATGAAAATTGCTTATTTATGTGTGCGATGGCCACAAGTGGGTGCGTCCTAGTGCTTTATCTCAATGGCTTTGTCAGTAGGAGATCTTGACTATGGTTAAAGGCTTCTGTTAGCTCCCACTTCTCTCTGCTTTTTAGGAAAAGTCCTGGGTTTATTTGGCCTGAATAAGTGAGTGCTGATTAGCAGGATTTTAAGTCCTGTAGAGCAGGGTCTTTAATGAAGACCACACACACAAGTGATTCAGAGTGTAAAACGTGGCAAAAAAGCAAAGGAGAAGAAAAAAAAAAAAAACAAGCTACGTTATCAACCTCTCTGTGCAGTACAGCTATTCCTTTCTCACACTGCTTTTTCTAAATCTCTAAAAGCTAAAAAAAAGATTCAAATTCTCATGCAGACCCCTTAACATGCAAAACCAGTAATTACGAAACTATTTCTTTAAACCGAGTTGTCATTTAGTAGCATAATTATGGTAACTGACTGGCTGGTTAGGACAAAAACTGGCATTTACATGCCAGAGATTCCAGATGATAAATTTAGCGTGTGTTATCTTTCACAAAGACACAGAAAACCTTTATCTCTTTGTGTGTTCAAATCTCAGATCTCATCTTCTTCAGAACAGGAAATGAATCTGAAGCGAAGCGAATCACTCAAGACTTTATTTTTGAATCATCAGCTCAGAAAACAAAGTATGCCTGAATGGTTTCTCGGTTTATAAACTGTTTATTTCATTTGTTCTGTAACAACAAACACGGTACAGCCTCATTAGCGCCCACACGACAGCCACGCTAATACACGCATTAGCGCCCACATTAGCAGGCACAGTGCCTTTCAAACTGTCACTCTATCACATGTAGTACAGCTCGCTCACGTTGCATGCAGCATTTTTCATTTTTAGAGACACAAGACATGCTTTGCTTTATTTATGATTCATGTTTCCAGCTGAGCGCTTCCTTCAGATGGAGGTTTAGGCTAACTTAGCTAACGTTACACACTGTAGTACAGAACAGCTAGGCTCACCGTCCGCTTACCTGTAACTCTATGTGCCTGTTTAACAACCAGTGTCTACATGTGGTTTCCGTATTTGTTTTCAACTCATGTCCACTTGCTTTCTTGAGCTCACAAACATTCTCAAACTATCCGCAGTTTAATTTATTTATTTATTCCTCCTCTGTATTCAGGATGGACTCTGCCGGGTCACTGGGTCAGACCCTCGCACTGTAAATGAAAAAAATCCAAACCAAGTGAACTGTCGGATCAATGCGCTCCCTGGAGAACGCGCTTACACTTTCTCTCTCTATCTCCTTCTCTCCTCTGTTTTCTCAATAAAGCTGAAACTGAAACCCAATTTGTCACTGTCTGTGTCTCCACATAATCATTAAACTTGAGTGAAAATGTTGTCAGTTGTTAAAGGGATCTTTTTAACACAGCTGTTCCTCCTCATTTGCCGTGGTTTCCAGCACTTTATGCTAAGGTGATCTATTATAAGAAAACAAAACATCAAATCTTTTTCAGATCCTGCACCCCACGGCCCTGTTCACAGCTTCTTATAAGGGATTTGTTCAACTACAATCTTCCTTAAATCCTGAAGGGGTTTAATGGGCCTTATTCAAAATAAGTAGAGGCTGAATGTGATCCCTCACCTTTGGATAAACAACTTCTACGTTTGTCTGTGAGCTTACTGTGTAGTTTGAAACCATTTGCTATTGTAGATCTGCTGGTATAGAGCTTGAGGCCAGTAATGCAAAGGGATGGCTTTATAAGGAAACATGGAAACAAGTCAGGCACATTAATAGTACTCATAGAGAGTTTCTCTTGAACAGACGTATTAATGATTACTTCTTAGTAATGAAACAATTCATTTAGTCAAAGTTGGCATAAACGCAATTAAATACTGTGCAACAACTGAAATTCTAAATTTCACATTTTTGATTTATTAAAAAGAATGACTCATCTTAAGAGGCACTGGTTGAGCTCTATGTTTACAATTTCTTAAAAAAGAAGTGTCTCATAAGAGTCATTGTTCAGGAAACATGCTCTACATTTATGACTGATATTAATGAACTCATAATTGTTACGAAATGGAACCCAGTGGTTGCTGTATGTTTATGATTCATTAAAAAGAATCGACTCATAAGAGTCATTGTTCAGGGAACAGAGTGCAGTGGTTGCACTCTATGTTTATGATTCATTAAAAAGAATCGACTCATAAGAGTCATTGTTCAGGGAACAGAGTGCAGTGGTTGCACTCTATGTTTATGATTCATTAAAAAGAATCGACTCATAAGAGTCATTGTTCAGGAAATGGAATACGCTGGTTGTGGTCTAAGTTTACGATTCATTAAAAATAATCAACTCATAAGATTCATTGTTCAGAAAACAGAATACAGTGGTTGCCCTCAATGTTTATGATTAAGTTAAAACGAATCTTAAAACGAAATTACAAAGTCTTAATTTATAAAGTCTTTACTTTAGGTTTTTGCTATCATCTATTTCAGATTAATTCTAAACATCATGTAAAAACAAACTGGTTAACAAAGTGGTTGACTATCATATTGATCAACAATGCTTTCAAAGCTGCAAAGAGAACAAGACTTAATATGTCAAATGTATGGTTTTTGCAAGACTTGATTTTCCCATCATTACTATATCAAAGAACCCAGTTATTAGCCTCTAAGCAAGTCACGTTTTTCAGTCCCTGACGATATGGCTGACCTTGCGGTGCTTGCAGGGCCTCCCAGGTCTTGTGGTGAGTCCAGATGTATTTGGTTATGCGAGCGCTCCCATATACCTCAGCGAGATTTGAAGTGGGACCTTTGAAGATTTGATGCGAGAGGAAACGCAAAAGCGTGCCAAGCTTTTGTGCCACATAGGTGCAACAGATCTGCGTTACGGGCTGCCAGAGAAATGTGTGTCACTCCACTGTGAAGAAAGATTCATGTACAGTCTCTGCGCTTCAGTAGCGAGTTGTCACTTTGGTGTCAAAAGCGAGATTGCAGCCAAAACCAAACTTCGCACTGAATATCCTGAGCTTTGGATTTTTTTTCTTGCTGAGTGTGCAATTCTCATGCTACCGCACCTGCTATGGTCGCCTCCGCTCCACCCTCCACCGTAACCTCTCAACAACGCTCAGAATACACCGATTCATTTACCGCTAAGGCGAAGTTCATCCTCTGAATTAGGTCCTTCAGCCACATCAAACTTGGCATTGCGATAGGGTTTGGGTTTTCTCAGCGAACATGTGCAGGGTCGAGCTGGCAGCAGTTCTCTGTCATTATCCAACTTATAAAATGATGATGTTTGTGGGAAGTTATATGTTGTTCCCTTAGGGACCGCTACGCTGTTTACTGCTAATATGCAGGCGTAGTTGAAAACTGCTATAATTTGGTATAATCTCCAAGCTCTAAAACCCAAGTCGCAAGATATTTTGACTGAAGTGTTCCTTAATTCCCAAGGATGAAATTGGTTGTGGTTCAATCACAGCTGAGAAGATTTTCCATCCATCCATTTCCCTGAGAAGTGTTTCTCAGTGCTGTATACTTGATTAATCCATAGTAATCCATTTGCACAACAGTTGAACTCCTTCAACCCTTTTGACATCAGCTTCAGTCGAGGAAGAATTTCACACCTGAATGGCAGAAACCGCTCTCTGTTGGCGTTTGAGCACGATAGCTTTCGCTGACATCTTTCTCTGTCATGACTGAATTTAGCAAATGATAATGATAAAAAGGAAAAGGGGGAAGTAAACATTTTCAAAACACGTTTAAATCAGAAATGCAACGCATTAACCGACCGTCATTTCGATCTGAATTTCTTTACTTGTTTTCTTCCGGAGGACATTACAATATAGAATATTTCAGTTGAACCCATTGACTTTCACTGTATGAACAAAGGAGACATTTTTAAAAATATCTTCTTTTATGCTCCGCATATAAAAGGGAACAGGTTCGGAAAGACATGGGAATAAACAAATTATAACATTTTGGATTAGTTTTTTGGTGAACCATCCCATATAAATAAAATAAAATATCCCTGCACTGGACCATTTCAGGTGAAATATGGCGCTGGTTAAAATAAAAATGCTCGATAAATAGTCCAAAGGGAGAAATAAAAGTGACCACAGTGAGCAAAAAGCATGCTGTAAAGTCCAGTGGCCTTCAAAACTGATTCAAGTGGAGTTGTTGGATGAAGTCCTTTAGTTTAAACCATCATTTTGGCTTGTATTTAACTTTCATCTCTCATGCTCGTGCCAGGGGACGACTCCAAATCCCATCTTTAAGATGTCCTCGATGATTAGGATGGCAGAGGTTGTAATGGAAGAGTGGGCGTTGTGTCGACTTTAGTCTGACTTCATTACCATAGTTCAGGGCTTCTTACACTGTCATTAAAAGGCAAGGTTATGTTATATACAACTGTGAAAATGCCTTAGACAGTCCAAAGAGTTTTCCGATATTTATCAATAAACTCTGCTGGAAAACTTAGCTCATACCATCTTAAAGGAAAAATATAATCTAAAATATATTGAAACTAAATAGGACAGGCTGTCAAGGTTAAATTTCAAATTTATACAACTCGTATTCTTTTGCTTCTCACATAAAGCCATCGTATGTCTTTGATTAGTGCATGAGTTACATGGACTCCTTTATGGTGCTTCATTGTCCAATATCCTTGATCCCAATTCTTGTAAGATTTGCTCATATAGAGCAATTTGGAGTAAAAGTAAACATTTTCAAAACATCGCGCGCATCTTATAGACAGTTACCCCTCTTGCAGATGTGTGTTCATAGTTTGTGCATAGTGGTGGCAGAAAAACACTGGAGCAAAACGGGTACAATCCATGAAAATGGAGAAAAAAAAATACTAAAAAAATAATAATTTTGGGAGTTTGATTACATTTTCAAAGGGAATGCATTATATTAGCACTACCATAACAGAATAACATTTTATCTAATACTATTAACATTTTACATTGATTTATTTTGTCTCACAACTGATTTATTTCTTATCAGACATGCGCTAAACTAAAATGTAAATCTGAGCTGTTTCAACTGAAAGAAACTGATCTTGAAACATTTCAGTGCCTTTGTTTTATCTTGTCTTAAGATGCAAACCAGTAATAACGCATGCTTAAAAATAATTACTTAAATGTCCTTGAAGATCTTGAAGTTTTAAAGAATAAGAAATCAGAGTGAGGAAAAAAGCCTGCATTTTCATTTGAAAGTGAACTGTCTCTTTAAGAAACTAAAGCTGGTTATTTGAATAGGGCAGCTGTTTTTTTTCCTAGTCAAAAATGGCCTACCGGGTCAAAACCTGGTCCACCATTTGCTATTCAAGCAAATAAACAATCCAGACCAGCTTGGCCCAAATACAGACCTTGAATTTTCCAGCAGGAAACAACAAAAACCCACAAAAATCAATGTCAGTTTTGAAAGTCATTGCTCTGATTAGCTCCACAACAGCAGTAAATGGGCTTGATGACCTGCTTGTTGTTAGTGGAGAACATGAGGGATCACGGTAGCATTAGGGGATTGGGTCTGCTTTAATAGAGTGCTAATATGCAACAGCATGGTCCCTCTGGCTCGATTTGGGGGCCATTTATGAGCAGGCTCAAGTTTCAGGGCCCCCAATCCTCCACGCCGCACAAATAACCCCATTAAACCCTGAAGACAGGAGAGTTCAACAACCATCATTAACAAGGCCTGTCTAGACTCCCAAACACTCGCATAGAGGCCTTTTGTTTTAGACTGTCGACAATAATATACTAGACATGTCAAAAAACGTTGAGTGATATCAAACGTCTGGAAAGTGTAATCTAGTCGCATTTAACAGTCAATAATGAGCTTTTTGAAAGGTAATAAAACAAATAAGCTAAAGTGTGAATAACGTAATAACAGGCCACCAAACTGCAAATCAACTGACAAAACTGAGCTCGGCTAACGAGTTTTAAAAGCTCAGTTTGACAAAACTGCTGACAGGTGAGTAAAGCGCAAATTTTAGGAGCACACTATGAAGTCCCTGATGTATTTTTTTGGCAGTGCTTTGCAATCAAATAAAAACCCTTTATGGTTCACGCTTTATTGTTCTCACACAGCAAGAGAATGCCTTCTGCTCGAATGTACATAAAGCTTTCTCATAAAAGCACAAGAGGTTTCTAAGCCGATAAGAGAGGTTTTCCTGCATCCCTGCAGTTGGAAAGACATCATATACAGGTAATTACAGTTGACAGAATTAAATTAGGGCCCCGGGAGTCCAAAGGATGAGGAAAAAAACTAAACAAAACATCAGACTAAAGAATATTGGACATAGATTTTTATTAAACCTTTATTAAACATTTTGAGTATCAAAAAAGCATGGCAAGAAAGAAACACAGAGAATCCCGCATTGGTGCCAGTAGAAACTCTTTTTTTTCTCTACATAGAAAAATGCTGATTATGGCACCTTAGTAACAATGTACAAAAATCTTTACATGCATACATACATCCATACATACACATATATCCATACATACACACACACACACACACACATATATATATATGAGAGAGAGACTTCATTTAGAGTGTCTATGTTGCACATTCACCCCATTTCGTTTGGTTGCATACATCACCATTAAACACCCGACCGAAAAAGAAAGTTTGACATTTCCAAATCAATACTCAAACGGTTTTGTTTCTCTTTAAACAAGGAGTTGAAAGTCTATTCCCTTTTCTCAAAGCTGATATATATTAGTTCATTATTCTACACTATTAAGCAATACAAAGCAATACTTCAGCTCTCAAACTGCATTACAGAGGTTTATACGAATTGATCTGGCACTGGTTGAGTAAAACTGCGGCTATACTTGTAATAAGGTCTAACTCGACTTGACAGACGTGAGGAACTGGTCAAAGCAAAATGGGTAAATAAGTAAAGAAAGACAAAGACAAATAAATAACGTACAATCACCGGACATGATTCTTGTTTTTAGGGTTTGTATTTGGTCCTTCCACTGCTATAGTGCTGATAAAGTGAACATTAAAGACGCTTTTCGTACCACCCGACACCAGATGCACCAGAAATCACCCTGTTTGAGACGATGGAGATGCTTCGTAACCTTTCGAATCTTTCGAGGCAGCTAATAAATCATCTGCCACTTTAAGAAGTTTGTTTTTATGCCACATGTCCGATCCGACAAGCAGCCATTGAAGGCAATAAGTGAGGACGGCGAGTATGGAATAGTTTGATCTGCCGGTCAAAGGTCAAAGAAAGACCTTAGTCACCCACATCACTGTCCTGGTCCCCGATGATCCACAGGAAGTGGAAGCTGAGGGCCAAGAAGGCGGTTCCGAAAAGGTCGCCCAGCGCTGTTAGGTATGGGATAGAGAAACTGTCCGGATCTTTCCCGCTTTTCCACATGGAGTGCACCATCCAGTCCGAAATGCAAAGCAACAAGAACACCTGGGACGGAAAGAAAACGCACACAAGAACTTGTTGAACAGTGCGCAAAACCGCGTAAAAGCACGCTCCCTTCCTCTGTACCTTCGGACGAACTTTCCCACACAATCACAAGCACAGGAAGCTCTACACCAGAAAGAGGCGGCCGGAGTTATTCTAGAAGCATCCCAATGTTTTTGTTTATGGAGCTTCTTTGAAAAGCTCGTCTCAGAAACGCAACAAGATCCCATTCTCTTGAAAAGCGACGTTCGCATTTAAGACAAATATCCGTAACGTCTTCAGATCTAAACATCACAAGGCTTTTCATCTAGCGCAGCTCATTAAACACCAGCAAATTAGCCCCGTGTTTGTCTTCGCTGAGCATCGCAGACTATTAAAATGCTCTTTTGGATCAGAGCGGCCCGGCGGATGCCAGTTTGTTTGCTTAATGGAGATGTAACATTTCAAATCTTCGTCTTGCATTTAACTGGAAGCTAAAAAGATGGACTGCAGCAATTCCTGAAAGCTCTACGCCAGCCGCCCCGGCGTTTCCGTGCGTGTGCGAGCGAAAGATTTTCATTTAAGTGAAATAAAAACGAGGCCTGCCCATTAATCAGATTGACGGGTCGGTGCGAAACTCTATTTGGAGGTCTGAAGCTCTGCTTATCCGGCCGGGCGGCGTTCATTTATATCCGTTATATTAAGGTCAGCGCAAGATGGTTAAAAAGCGATTCGCTCTCCGCTGCAGATTTTAAACTTCAATTTAGCTAGCAGGAAATAAATGGCCGTTTTAAAGGCTATTAATTGCGCCTGCCAGGCAAGATGAGTTTTGTGACATTATTTCAATAATTAACCTTGCACGTTTCCGCGTGCGAGAATATCAGAACATCGACCTTTCCGTTGGAGATTTCTCCTCGCGTTTTCTTTCCTTTCGGCTTTTTATTAGGGTTCTATTAATTAACGCTTAAGCTGTTAGGAAGAAAACGCCGGAGGCCTCCTTCCGAGTAGCCGAGGAAAGTGATGGTTTTCTAATGTACACAAGCTGTTGAGGCCCGACAAGATTAGCCTTGTAGTTCCACCCTGCGCAAACACACGGACACACTTTTCCATCACTCACAAGGACAGAGAAAGCAGTCAGAGATGCTGCATGGCTTTCAGGCGTCCTCTCGCACGCACGTTTACTTAGACATCTAAATGAGGATATATAACACCCCAAATTTTTATATAAAGCTAATTATAATCAGTACAGACAGAGTACATATAATGAGTAGCTCAAATCTATTTGAGGCTCTTTTAAGGAAGATTGTGTCAGATTTAGCGAACCCGTAAACCCGCTGGAAGCAAAGGTTAGCACGGTGTCCTTTTTTAGGTTCACAGTGGCAGCAGAAAACGGGAAATGGAAAGCGAAAATTAGTTCGCAATATGACAACGCACGGCTGTTTCTTGTTTGAAAGGACGCCATTGTGTCATAAAATGCAAACAGCTTGAAAACAATTACTACCGTTGAAATTAGTTTCTTTTTTTCCATTAGAAGTTCGTTGTGCTCATCACAGCTGCATTTATTTGATAAAATACAGTAAAAACAGTAACATTCTTTCATGTTATTTCACTTTATATTTATTTATTTATTGTGATACTTTCTCAGGTTTCTCTGATGAATAAAAAAATTAAAAATAAGAGCATTTGTTTTTTTTACTTTAAAAAAAATGAATAGTTTTATTCAGTAAGGATATATTCAAATGATATAAAGTGATAGTAAATACTCATATTGTTACAAAATATTTCTGTGTATTATTTTCTCTTCCAAATGACTGGAAGAGGCACTTCATTGCCTCATCGGAAAAAAATGACCCTGGAGAGGCATGTGAATATACAATTTAGACCCCTCTGCACAGCGTCTCCGAAAATACTTAACAGCTATGTACTGGGAACTTCATTTAACCCTGGAATTTCTTCCTCTAAAGCAAACTCTTTTTTTCTGGAATTCTATAGATGCCTTGTATTTGAAGACCCATAAAGGTCAGAGGTCAGGGGGCCACTTTCAGGGCACTAGACATATGTTTGAGAAGCCAAGCTATAGCTGGAGCAGGCTAATAAAGGTGAACTTCTTTTCCAAAGAAATTAACCATATAAGGGTTTTCATGATAAAGAAAAAATACATAATATAGCAATGAAATAGTATAAATAAATAAATAAATAAATAAATATATATATATATATATATATATATATATATATATATATATATATATATATATATATATTATAATCTCAATGTATTGTTATATTAGTGATTTATTATTTAAACTTATATTTTATAGTTTTGTAATTATAGTATTACGTGTTTTTTGTTTAATTAGACTTAAATGGTATTTATTTGTGAAAATATGCTACAGTCAATTTGAGAAGTCTTGAGAAACATGAAAAAGAGAATCAGAATTTGATGATTTATGTACACAAATTGTACGCAAAATAAATATCCGAGGAGCAGAAAAACCTAATTAATAAACTCATTGAATTTTCCTGTCTCTCTCCTCAAGGATCCTTCTGTGTGAAGCAGTGCAGCTTTGGATCTCAAAGACGCGTGTGTGTGTGTGTGTGTGTGTGTGTGTGTGTGTGTGTGTGTGTGTGTGTGTGTGTGTGTGTGTGTGTTTAGGTTAGCGAGGGCGTTTCACGCACAACGCACACATACACACAAACTTCCTAAAAATACCACACATTCCTCACGCTCGCAACACGCCAGCTGCTGAATGCACTTACTGAGGTTCTCAGCGGGTAATCGATCTTAATTGCGATCCAAACAATTTATGAATACGCCCTTTTGGAATAACCAAACACTCACAGATACATACACACCCGCTTACGCACACAAACAACACCTGCTCGCTCTCGCTAATGTCACCGCTGCTTCATTCAGAGGGGAAATGGGGCGTTTAAAAGCTCTGGGGATTTTCTAAAAGGCTCGTAGGTTTATGGCGGGGGAAAAAATGCATGTCGTAACGTCGTTACATGTGGGCTGCTGGCGGCACATTCATCGCGATTACACTGAAGATGAAATAGATTCCCCAGACCTGTATCGTAAAGCAGGTGTCTGGTTTTATGATTACAGGCTGACATTTTCGTCTGCTACAGGAAACGGTGCTTACAGCTGAGCCTCAAATAGGTGTCAGATTTAATAAAAAGATATACTGATGACAGCTTCTCTAAACCGTGTGGAAATAACTGCGCCGCACAGCCTGTAAACTTTCATGTGAAGATGTCAGAGCCTTGACAGGGCACTAGAAGGCCTTGTTTTTGTCACGCTCACCTGGAACAGAGCAGCAGCCAAGTACACGACAATGAAGACGGGCGTCAGTGAGGTGTGACCTCTTTCCATCAGGTCAATGGTGTACAGGAAGATCAAATGACCAGGGATGACCAGTAACAGCAGTACTTGTGCCGACCTGTGATTGGCCCCTGAAAAAGGGGTGAAAAAGCGAAATGTTTTAAGGCAATATATAAATATGAATAACAATAAATGGTAATGATTTACAACTACCTTCAGGTCATTAATTCTTTAGCCCCACCATAAATTATATACATAATATGAAACAATATTTAACATTTAAATAATTTAATAATTGAAATACTATATATTTCAGAATATTCAAACTATGATTATTTTCTCATCCTCATACAGTAGTTATATTAATTATATATCATAAGAAATAATTTTTATAATAATTTTTATATTCTCTATTAATATCAGTTGAAATTGTATTAATTTGAACTGCTTTTGTCATTTTTATTAGTTTTAAATATTTAGTTTTTATTTTAGCACTAGTAAATCAATTTAAACATTTTTAAATCAAGTTAAATAAACTCAGTTAACATGTGTTTCAGTGAGCAACATTTCTTTATTTAAGGCATTGAAGTTTTTACTGTTATATATTTATCTGTAATACTTCAGGACTTTTACCAAAACGACTTTACTGTTTAACGTAATTTTTGATAAGTGAGCGGAACGATATTTTGCACAGTAATATCCACAATAAAGCATTAAGACACCTGAAACAACCCTCCACGTGCGATCTGTGCACGTGTGGAGCTGTTCATATTTGATTTATTCTATACATATTCCAAGTGAATATGCATGCAGCAAACATCTCATTCACAAACACTACACTTCTCACTCCATTAACATCCTTTCAACCCCCGCAGTATGGAATCCCTGTGCACACAGAGCCCTTGAAGGAGGAAGATTTATGCCTATCTTTCCAGATGGCACTGCTAAGCTTGCAATGGGCATCGTGCCCCTCATGTACTCGGGCATCTGGACTCCGTCCCCAGAGTCCTCTTGTTTCTCTAAGAAAGAGCCCTGCATCAAAGCTTCGGCATCAACATGCCATCCGCCGCCTCTTTTGTTTATAGCAAGCGTTCCCTGCTTTTCTCCAAGACTTATAGTTATACACAAACCACTGTTACAGACACTCCATTAAAGCTAATGTATACACACTTGCGAGCCCTAGTAAGGGATGTTGCTCTAAACACAGGTTACTTGTTCTCGCTCTCTTTAATACAGGCTATGAAAACAAAAACTGCCTTCAAAGTGTGTTTAAGTCACTCTCCTTAAATTTGTAGGCCTTAAAGGATGTTATGAGGATTTAAAATTACACGAGTGGTTTGGAGCCCTTTAGCACACATGCTCCACAAGCATTGAGCTTTGGTGTTCGTGAGGGAGGTGTAGGTTTGAGCCACGCCAAGATCCTACTGTTTTTTTGTTACATTTATCTAAGAAATAGCAAAGATCATAGCGTGAAAATTACTTACATAAAACTGTATTTCAAAATACATTTTTGAATTAAAACTACGCACATTTCTGCCTGTTGAGGATCAAGGAAGAGTGAATAATTCAAATTTAGATTTAAATAGTAGATTCTTATTTAATATTTAAAAAGATGTGTATGTATGTGTATTTAATTCTGTGTTTTTATTAGTCATTTTATTAACAAAAAGGTTTTAAATTTCATTTCCACCACAGAATGAATGGTATATTGTTACGTAATGGAAATGATGTTTATTCATGAAGGTTTGTTCTGAATAATGCTTGTATATTTACTGATGGACATGGCCCATGGACAATAAACTAGCATGTGTGCTTAAAGAGTTTCATTTCTAAAAGTGTACAGATTCAACCGTGGCTATATATTTCACTATTTTTGATCTATTATGGACTAGAATGTGTCTAGGGCGCACGCTGGTGTAATTTTAAGTACACCGGGACAATGCTCGGGGTTACCTGTGCCACAGAAAGTACGGCAGGGGTAGTAGCAACCCTTGGCCTCATCAGGAACCTCTCCAGGGGTGCTATGAAAGTGCAGGTAGGTGGATATCCGACTGGACTGGATGGCAACCAGATTTCCTCCGATACCTACGATATAACAGTATACATATCAAACAAATATATACTGAGAGTACAAAGACAAAACCTGAATTAAATATGAGGAGGAAAAAAAAAAACAGTTGCCTGTTTCAAACACGTTTGAGACTTCACATCAGTAAAGCTTCTGCGGTGAAATCTGTGTACACAGGCTTCATTTTTTTCCCACTGTCAGACTGGCAGCCATGAGTCACCAGTACTAACTCTGCCTTTGTCCCCCGCCTCTTTATCTCTCTCTTTTTTTTATTTTTTTTCACACACCAACACGCACAGCCCTTCCCCTCTCTCTCTCTCTCTCTCTCTTTCTCCTGAGTAAAGTAGAGTGGTGTCCAGAGCCGCAGTAACGATATGTCACGCCCAACAGTTCTGAGGGAAGACAAGCAAGCGAAAGAGAGAGAGAGAGAGAAAGATAGAAAGGCAGGAGACAGAGGACAGAACAGAACGGACAACACAGAGACTGACTGCACATACATATTCTCTCCTCTTTTTACACCATCTGGTTTGTCACTCTGCTGAACTAAAACATCTGTTTTTGAACTAAACGAAATGGGCTAAAATATCAAATACAATGGTTATTCGTAACCAGAACAAAACATAACAAATCAAACAGAAGAGAACAACACACAATACGACTGCATAAACTACAATTGCACAGAACAGAACAGAGCAGGAGGACATAAACAGAAGATGAAATAGAAACAGAACAGAACAAGGAACGAATCTAGATGAACAGAATGCAATAAAACCGAAATGTAAAAAAAAAAAAAAAAAAAAAAAAATCGAACAATTTGATTGAAAAGAATAACGCTGGAAAAAAAATATATCAGAAAAGGTGGACATTTCAGTGAAGGAAGACACTGTCAAAACCATCAACCAACTGCTGGGGATTTGAGAATTGCTTTAAAAAGCTGTTGGCCAACTTGCCACTTCAGGAAAAACAGCCAGAAATGGTTCTTTCAGCTCGGTAACTGAAAGTGGACAGTCAAGACGGATGGACATCATTTAAAAATATATACTTCCAGTTCACAGCCAAACAGGAAATCTGTAATCTGAATTACAATAAGACACAGCAAGTCCATTTCTCACATACAGTAGTGCATTCTTGCCCATAATAACATTTCCCATCGTTAAAGAGCAGACCTGAGGGAGAACGATTATCTTTTAGCACAGCTCAGGCTTCTGCACAATTAGCCCCAACAAGGCCGTGTTTATGTTTAATGCAGAGGTTACCATTACGCCACACTGTGCCACGTCCCTGTGGCGGTGCTGGAGAGACGCCACATGTATGGAAGAGCGTGAGGGCAAGTGTCTGCGGGTTCAGATTAACTGGCCAGGTCTAACATTTCTTCAATTTCTCACAAACAAGCGACAACATGACATTTTGGATATGGGCTGGGGGCATGAGAAAGGAGCGTATGGGAATTTTTTGACCTTTCCTGGAGCAATAAGGTCCAATTAATCTGATGCTTATTTTAGCTATGTCTGCCAACAGGAAATGGAGATGATATGTAACCTCATTTCTGTCCAAGCAGCGGGATTAACATATATGGACGGCTTAATCTGGATCACAGAACTGATGAGACTTTGGCTGGGTGTGCAGCAGGGCTCTATTATGGGCCCAATTGGTTTTCGGTAAGTACACTGTCTGGGTTGGGATGTGCAAATCTAACTATTTTTAATCTGTCTATAATAAGGTCTGAATAATTATTAGGCTGGATAAAGGTTCATTTGATTCCCATCGGACAAGTACTGAAGGGAATTTTTGTCAAAAACTGAACTACTTTAAACATATACTTTTAAAAAGCAACATTTGCTAAGACACTATCAAAAAAGAAAAGAAAAGAAAGAGCATGAGATGCAATTTATAAGCCAAAAAGATATGTCTGGATGTGCAGATATAGATGCCGTAGTTTTAATTGGGATGAATTTAAAGATGCTTTTCTGAGAATTTTATCATATATGCCTTATGGCTAAAGCACAGCACGCTAATTAAAGCACTACCACTAAAATCCTTAATACTAAAAAAAGATGCCCAAAAAAATCTAGATAAACCACACTAATTGGTTTGTTGGGCAACCATTCGACCACTATGACCCGTCCTCGTACTGGGGGCGATAAGAGAGGTCTGACTTGGCTCTATTTACGTATAATGGAAACTATTTTCCTCTACCTAAGTGGCACATGAGCATGTGTATGTTGCAATCATTTAAATTACCTTCTCTGACTCGCTTCCTGTTTGGCCAGACAAACCACAGAAGCCTCTGTTACTCATCCTATCTCACTCTTTCCTCTTGTTGTGAGTTTCTCAGTAATGTCTTCTCTACTCGGTTGTATGTCTTTCTTAAAACTGGAAATAAAACCTTTGATTCCGAGATACTCCGATTTAAACTTCTGCCTTCTTTCATGCACAAATACGCAGGGATTCAAACAGCTGTTTGGTGGTCTGGGCGAGAGAACACAGACAGGCTGCAGACAGCGTAAATGTCTCTCATTAGTGTGCTTTAATTAAAAATCCTATGGCTCTTTGTGGAGGTGCCATGGTCCTGGCTTCCTCTTCTGCTAACACGCGAAGCTCAACTACAGCAATTAATGACTTTACCCTACAGCTCAATCTCATCCAACTGTATTTGAGCTATATTCCTTTCTTTGGCTTTTTCTCAATATGGAAACGCTCATTAAAATCACAAAAAAAGCAGCTATATGCGCCACAAAGATTCTTGTGTGACTTTAAAAGAGGGCGGATATTGCATAGAAGTTTCTTTGAGTTAATAACAGTCTGAAAGGGGACTGAAATATCAGCTGACAATGTGTGCCGTGGACACGGGGGCGTTAGGAATAAAGGTCTACTAATTAAAGATTTAAAGGCTTAAACCTTCAAAAGACTAATAAGACAAGTAAGAAATGGAAATATTGATGCAGTTTGGCCTGTTATGCAGAGTATTGACCAAAATGTCAAGAATCATTCTCCTGTATTGACCCGTATTGCACATTTCAAAGGAAAACAAACTTTTTTTTGTATAGAATAACAAATCTCACCGTTGATAACAGGCGTGTAAACCACAATACCAGCCAGGTTGGGATCAGACACAGTTTTGTCCAGGATAAGTCCTCCAATACTGAAATAGGGACATGTATTGTGTTAGAGGGGCAAACGAAGGCTTTTACGGAGTGCGTGCGAATCTGTGGCCAGGTGTGTGTGTGTGTGTGTGTGTGTGTGTGTGGGGGGTGTATGTGTGTATCACACCTGCTGATGAACATGGCAGTGATAACGGGCTCCCAGCCCGAGTAGAGCAGCTGACGGCTGGCAGGGTGTTTGGAAGAGATGACCATCCAGAGCGGTGTCAGACACATGAAGAAGGCACACACCAGAGACGACACATATGGGTGAGAATCTGATCAAACAGACAGAGAGAAACACAACGGTGAATACAGATTCAGTAGTTATGGTGAAGCACAGATACATTTTACATTTAATCGCTTTTCCTAATATTATTGTTATTCTAAATTGCCATTTTGCGACACTCCCGTTGCTTTCATGCTCTCAGTTATGTGGGCAAAATTTTGGTCACGAAAATATTTTTCTTTATGAAAGAAATCAATCTTTTTTTCTTTATTTTTCGGTGAGAATCCATTAAATTGATCAAAAGTGACAGTCAAGTCATTTATAATGTATAACAAGCTATTAATATTTCAAATAAGTGCTGTTCTTTTGAACTTTCTTTTCAAAGAATCCTGAAAAAAAAAAATCAATTATGGTTACACAAAAATAGCAAAAACTATTTTAAAGCTGATTTTAAGAAATGTTGCTTATTACACAAATCAGCATATTAAAATGATTTCTGTAGGATCATGTGACACTGAAGACTGGAGCAATGGCTGCTGAAAACTATTAAAACTATAATAAAAAACACTTATTTTAAGCTGCAATGATATTTCCCAATTTTACAGTTTTTATTGTGATTTTTACAGAAGTGAAAACAGTAATGAAAACTCAACAGGAGTGTCGTCCTGCTCTGTGACCACACTGCAACCCATTTTCTGCTATTTTTCAAAACCTGGGATGGATTGACAGCCACAACGGGAGACTGACAGGAAAAAATAACCATGACTGACATCTTGTTGATGACAGAAATCATGTTGTCAGCTGCACTTCCTCTCAGACAGAACACATAAACTGAACTCACACTTAGAATTTTCTTATGACTTCTATGGGTGGTTTTGGAAGATTAAGAAAATGTATTTACATAAATCAAAATAAATTTTATATGCTTTTTATTAGCTTTTATCCCTAAAGATTATGGCATTAAATTCATGATTCTTTTTCGTCTCGTGAGCAACTTCTCTTAAGTTTGATTCAATTTCAAGTAGAGCATTCTTCCTTTTCAAATCGACTCAAAACTAATGATTCATCTGATTCCCAACCTGTTTCGTGGCATTGCTCAAAAACGTTAATATTAATCTTAACGTGGCATCAGGACTGACATTCATATTCTGCTGCTGTGTAAATGCAGCCATACTGACTGGCTCTAATTGGATTTGAGCAGATTGAGTGAAAAAATGATCTTCTTAAAAAACGAATCAAATCTTTTGATGCATACAGTGTCTGCATCAAAAGATTTGATGCAAAAGAGGTTTCACTTTTTGCTAAATACTCTTCATCACACATTAAACAGCCTAAATCTTTAAATCCCAAACATAGAGGCGACATCTGTGTGACTATATTTAGTGTGAGACAGGGCAGCGGTGTGTGCTAATGATGGCAGAAGCCTCTCTTCTCGGCTGGTTGGCATGGCTGATATGGTTTTGGCGCGGCACGGTGGTGCAATTTTCCTTGCCCTCACCTCACTTTACCTCTCTCAGAAAAGGAAAGGCTAAAAAAAAAAAAAAAAAAGGCACCACGCTCAGTCTGGACCAGTCTGAGGCTTATCACACTGAATCATCATGGACCAAAGCCCCATTAAACTCAGCATAAACACTCCGGAACGCTGCTACGGATGGCCCACGTGTAACTTTCACACTTTTTTAGAAATATAGTTTGTGTGTGAGAGAGACGCCTGGCTATGTGGCTATTTTTGTTAGGGCCAAATGTTGTAAAAAGATCAAACTTGTTTAAAAATGACAGATAAAAGAAATGAACCTTGAGCTTTTCAAACTAGTTTTACAGTATGAATAATCAAAAACAATTCATTTCTACAGGACTGAACGAATGGAACTTATTATTTTACTATTACCATTTATATATATATATATATATATATATATTTTTAATACACACACACACTTATAGAAACACACAAACATACACAAGAACAGACATCGATACATACTGAGCCCTGTTTGTGTGTGTGTATTTCATGAGAATGTGGATCTGCAGACCCAGAGGTCATGCACTGTGTCACAACAGTCTCATTGTCCTGAGCCAGACTCATTAGCAGCGTGACCCTACCCATAAAACATATCAGCCCCATTGCCCCATAAACTGTAACTTACACACCTCACATCTGCTGACACCTGCAATAGAGTGCGAGAGTGCGAAATGCGCTGCTACGCTTAAGATATATTACTGTCCACACTTTAATATGACAGATATGTTCGGTTTTCCACATAATACTCTTCAGACAGCTTTATGACAAACGCATCTAAATGTGATTCACAGCTAAATCCAAAATGGCGGATTTTTGCGCCCTCTTGTGGTAGAAACCAGAAATTACCTCCAATCTGCTAGAGAGAAACTCCTACAAATTTATCAAATTCTGACCTACTATCTATTCTTGGCAAAAAATAAATCTCTTTCAGGCTTTCTTAAAATTCCTAGTGAGCTGCTTTGCTGTCTACATAGGTTATAAAGCAGCGTCCTAACCGAAATGGCAGCTCATAATCTGATCCATTCGAGTTTACTCTTGCTTTTTGTGCATACTTAGCATTTTTAGACATCGTAAGCATACACAAATGCTATCTAAGCCGGCAGCTCACTAGGGTTTGAGACAGAGCCCTTATTTTTACGCGCATCTTTCTCACCTAGGCAGTTGTAGAGGCCCTGGCTGATCCACGCAAGGATGGCCAGCGTGATGAGGTCACCAAAACTGGCAGCGATGGGTGTGGCTACATTATCAGGGTTGATGCCCGTCTTCTTAGAGCCCACTATCACACCCACCATTATTATACCTGAAGACAAGAGACACTGTTCAACTTGGAACTGGACATTCATAACGTGAAACATGACTAGCGTTGGATTTTAACATAACAATGCGGCCGTTATTTGCTGTGAAAAGAACCGCTTTAGTAAATACGCGTAAGAGTATTACAGCTTAATCTGCTGTACAGACCCTGCAGCAGAGACGCTATGAAGGCTGTAGCGACACTACTGGAACACAGCAACACGGCGTGACTGATCTGGAACTTTCCTTCAGGAATCCAACCCAGAACAACGGCTGCCACTGCTGCCAGGAACCCTATTACTGTGGCCTGCACCTGAGAAAGAGATTTATTCTAAATAAATTTAAATCATAAAATATATATTTTTAAAATTTATTAAATATAAAAACAGACATTTAATTCACATTTCATTTTTAGATTTTTTGACAAATATTTAAAAATGTAAATAAAACATTACAAATATAATGTAATAATGTAAATATATATTTTTTTTTACCCTTAATTGCTCATTTTATGCTTATTAACAATAGTAATATAGAACTTTGAGCTAGTCTTTGTTTTCTTACTGTCTGTGCAAATATGGAAACCTGTAATCCTGATAAGATCTCAGTTCCTTCTCTAGGTGAAAACCCTGATGCAAAATAATGCGTGAGAATATTTACATTTTGGAGTTTCTGATGGCGTTTGCTTGTTTACAGCCTGTACTCTAGATGTGAGCCTATTGAAAGCTCTTACCTGTTTCAGTGCCAGATTCCCAATAATAAGATTCCACTTCTCTATGGGCGAGTCCATTTTCCCCACATTCACCTAAAGACAACAAAGCTGTTGAACAATTTTTTCCTCTAATTGCTATTACATTCAGTGACTTGTAAAGTGGTCGTTAAAATGTGACACATATGATTTATGCACATTTTACAGTACTTCCTAACTAAAAAGAAAAAAAAGGTTGACATTGATAAATGATACATATTTCAAGTATGAAAAAAAAGTTTATTTAAAAGTTTATAAAAAGAAAAAATAAATAAATTAAGAAAAAAAAAGAAGAAGAAAAAAATAAATAAATAAAAATTATATATATATATATATATATATATATATATATATATATATATATATATATATATATTATTTAAGCTGTAACATATTTATTTGTCATGTTAATTATTAATTATTAGCTGTACTGAATTTTATTTAATTAAATTATGTTAATAAAAAATAAAGAAGAAAAGTGCATAATGCAGACAATTAAAAAAGTATTTTTATGTATTTAACTAAAATATTATACAAAAATATGTACCGTTTTCTTTTAATCTTTTGATGTTGAAAAGCTAAAACAAGAAAACCATCAAAAAGAAAAATAGTATGTGACCAAATAACTTCTGAGTGGCTGATTTTGGAATGGGATGTTTTACACTGAAAAGAAAAAGTAATAATAAAAAAGTAATAATATTTTGGGTTTAGAATGGGTATCTGCAACACAGAGTAACAAGATGGCCGTCTCCACAAGCAATGAGCCAGTGTGTGTGCTTAAGAAAATACAGGAAACAAATGTAAACGTGAAAGAGCAGCATGCAGGAGAGAGCCGTCTGAGGGCAATAGACTCAGTGTGTGTTTTTCTTTTTCCCCCCAGCTGCATGAGGGTGAACAGAAGGCCTGTACTTTCACCCCTCTCCTCCGCTCGGTCTACACCGCCAGGGTTTGTTTATTCTTTCACCTCGAGGGGGGACGACAGATTTGCCATGAGAACACTAGACGCTAAACTGCATGAGCCGAAACCCCTCTAAGCTCTAAAGACCAGGACTAAGAAAAAATAAAGTACTAGCTATCAAAAAAAAAATTTAATATGAATAAATAAAATCACTCTGCCGGCAGATAGCAGCCGAGACCCCAGCGCTCAGAGGAAAGGGCAGGAGAGGAGAGTGGGAGAGAATTATATAAACACGCCTCAGACTTTACCTATGGAAACGTTTAAATAGACAATACGTTTTTAAAGACAACAAGAAACACATTTTCATAAGGGTCAGAAATTATCGCAAAAATGCCACTGAAAGTGATAAAAAGAAAAAGCCCTCAAAACTCATGTTGCAGCAAAAAAACAAAACAAAAACAATGAATCAATCAACAAAAAATAAATTAATAAATTAAAAATGAGTACAACTTGCACATAAATTCTATTTATTATTATTCTAGATAAGATTTCATTTCTTTTTCACCTTTAATTGTTCAGTTCAACGGAAAACACACCAGTGAAGTGTATGTGGTATAAATATATTGTAAAATATTATAAAACAAACTTTTTCTTTACATTTTTGTGCACAATATACCCAGGCATTAAGAAAGTGAAGATCACATGTTGTCTTAAAACACACATGTGCTTTTCTTACTCAGACACACGGGGGTTGGAAATGCTTATTGAGCCATGACCATAATAACAGGCTTCCTAGTATTTCTATCACTGATGTATGGTGTTTACTGCCAGGCCTAGTCTGTGGAGATGAACTGTCAGGTCCTGACAGGTAAGAGCACGCCCAAAACGGGCCAAGATCTTATCATGAAGCACCTTAGAGTCAGACGAAGACTTCTAATGAGAGCTGACAGTCACTTCTAATCAAATTACAGGTACACCCGTAGTGAACTAAAGACAGTTAGTTAGGATACTAACCGCTGTGGAAAGCCTGGAAGCGAGGGTCATCTCTAGGTTTCCTTTCAAACCCAAAAGAGCAGGAACTAGGATGAAGATCTCCGTAATGTTTTTAAATGCTTCCCAATGCTGAAAAAAGAAGAAGAGAGATTTCTATCAGGTCTATGGAGTAGTTGTCGAACAGAGGATCAGGGCCCACTAGGGGGCCTCGACATCCTCCAATGGGGGTACCCAAATGTAAGAATAAATAAAATAATTATTAAAAAGAGAAAAAAAAAATAATTGTAAAAAGTAATTGATCGAGATTAAACAGACACAATATTTTGGAGTGACAACAGAAGCACTTTTATCTGCCAGGCAAAAAGCGTAAGTTGAATTATGTCAAAAATGTATTACTTAAAGGGACAGTCCACTCTTTTTTGTAAAAAACACAAAATAAAACATCTTAAAAAATGCTTAAGTGTTTTTGTTTCGCAAAATGAAACCCGATGGGGTCCAGGGTGATTTTGGACCCCACTGACTTTCATTATATGGACAAAACCTTCTTTTTAGTTCTGCAAAAAAAGAAAGATAAACAGGTTTGGAAACAACAAAGTTGAGTAAACACTCCCTTTAATGTTTCAAAAACTCACCTGTACTATATCCAGGACGACTCCGGCTGAAACCGTCCCGAACCCAGCTAGAAGAAAGGGCACCAGTATCTGCAATGCCATGGCGAGAGGTGACTCTTTGGGCATATTTCTAGTTGTCTGCTGCTGCCCTTCCTCTTCGCTCTCCTCTTCCTCATCAGGCTTTTCTCCTGAAAGCCTGCCCTCAGGCAGCATGGGCTCAGTCTCCGCATAGCGTCCGTCTCCGGCATCAGACAGGCTGATGGAGGTCCGGCTGCCGCGGTCCGAGTGGCGGCGGGGCTCGCGGTGGAACCCGTTCTTGAGGGACTCTGGCTTGGGCGTGCTGAGGTCCACCATGGCAAGCCGTTCCTCCTGTAGTGCGGTGTAACCAGCAGGTACCATGGTCTGAAGCAAGGACGGTATGGGTCTGAAAGAGATGGAGCTCCAGGCTCCTCCAGCCTGTGCGGCCAGACTAGGGCCCAGGGAGCTGAGCACAGCGCCCCCGATGGTTCGGAGGCTCATACTGCAGACAAAAACTAGTTGGGCTCATGGCCCACTGGACTTCGAGAAGAGCAGCAGACCGGCAGAAACAGCAGGTGGCATCCACAGCTATGAAGAAGCTTTGATATTATCGCAGTGACCTGATAAAGAGATGCACAGAGGAAATTCAGCAGCAAAAGTGTCACATTCAAAGTCAAATGATCATTATATGCTTTTTGTTAGTCTGTCAGCTACAGTTATTTGATCTAAATGCTGACTTGGCAGTCATAGTGTTTAGTACACAGTCTAAACTTTATTTACTTAAACATCAACTACTAAGCACTCCATACTTAGAACTAACTTCTAAACCCCTTCGGTATAAATATTTATGGAAACATATAAATGTTTATCTGACAACTGCAAAAAAGACAAAAATAAACTACACAAATAAAATAAATTAATAAATTGCAAGATTAAAATTCGCAATTGCAGAACAGAAACAAGTTTACAATTCTTAGACGTGCATTAGATAAAATACAACAATAATTGTCTGATGGAATCTGATCATTGCATGAAATGTTCTTATTAAAATTAACAATCATAAATTTGCTATTAAAGTAACAAATACGACCTATTTAGTAAAAGCAATATATTTAATAGTGCACTTCAAATTTATTACACAGCAAAACAATACATATCACACATTAAGTGAGAAATGTTTGTAAACAAACAAACAATACAAGTTCACACGACTAAAATAAATGAACAAACGAATCATACGGTGTCATAATAATCCTATAAAATTCCGAGCAACATATTATTATGCCTGTAAGGAACTAATATACTTGAATAATATTATACATTTGATGAGGAGGCGGAAGAGGACGGACTGCATTGTCAGTTGGACAAACAAATTAAATATGCCTGATTTATGACGTTTTTATTGTTTATGGTTATCAAAAAATACTCATGTGTAAGTCTAAACCTTGACTTGTGTATTGGAATCATCCCAGAACATCCTAAAATATTCTCCAGCTGCCTGATGGTAAACATCAATAATTAATCCTTTAAACTCGGAAGCCTGTCAAACGAAACCGACGATTTTTTTTATTTTAGCAATCTCTCTTAAGGGTAAAAAGATCAAAAAGCACTGTATGTACCGTGTTATTTTAGTTCCGTCGAGACGACTTTCTGCTTCTTCCCTTGTCGCCGGACTGGAGCTCTATGACAGCGGCGGCGCGTCATCACTGCCGCGGGAGCGAGCACGCGTTTCAAAATAAAAGACCCACGAGAGCGCGATGAAGCGCACGAAAACATACCAAAAGCTTTTTCCAATATGCTTAGATTTTTTCCCCCGTGGCTATTAATCAGTATCCTTAATTTAGAAACTGTACTTAGAAACTGCACCCTTTTCCAAATATGTCGCCAGACAAGAACGGCAACCCAAAAGGGGGAAACAGGTAATGTCAGCTAATTAAAAACTGAAAGAAAAAAATGTAAGGAATTTCATGACAACCTAACAATAAAAGTCCTCCATATAAGACAAGATAAGAAAATAATAAAACAAAAAAAGAAGGCTATTTGATTGAAATGCATTTTTATTTTATACTGTAAATGTTATAGTATTAGTGACTTGAGTTTCTACGTGAAAAGTTACTGTAACATTATTTAATTTTTAATTTTATTTTTCGGTTGTTGGTTGGATGTTGTGCAGCACGTACTCCCAAAACTCTAGAGGGCGCCAACAGAGGCTCGGCCCTGCAACACGGAAGTTACGATGTGGTACAAAAACACATGTGGATACAAGTGAAACAGTACATGTGAAGAACTAACCATGGCTCAAACACAAAACAATATCAAGAAAACCTCTTCTAGAGACTTGTTGGCCTGTGGCAACGGAAAAGGTAAGACGTTCTTTAGAAAAAAAGACCATGGCTACAGAGGAAATTAATAAGAGTTTACAGAGAGAATTTAACAAATCATTTCAGAAACATTCTATCGGATCACTCAGGTGTGGTTCGTTTTGCATATTTGCTATTAGATAACGTTACAGCATAGTTATTAAATCTCTGGTTTCATTTATTGGGCGATTCTGCAATTTTCCCTTGACCAACTGAAAACTTGATAAATGTAATTTCTTTAAGCTGTTTAATTATGTTAAACCTCTATCACGTGTCCTGCAATGCTTGCGATGCTTGTTTTACAATTACACTTGAAATACAGTTTCACAACTTGCAAATAAGCTTTTTAAATTAATAGAAATAAATGAGGGGAACTACTCTTAAATCATGTAGACGTCTAAAACAAAAATTGCATCATAACCAAATGTAATTATGGGAACACTTAATCTTAAATTATTAACTTTGATGTCCCCAGGAATCCATGAGAAACTTCTGTTGAACTCTAAAAGTGCTTCACTGCAGACAGAAAGGGTCCCCAGAAGTACTGGTGAGTAAGTTCGTGCTATAAGTTGGGTTATCTAGAAAGCACAATTACTATAATCTGTTAAATAAGAGTGCTTTGTTTCATGCTAGTCTTGGACAAACTGCAAAGCTTCCTTCCCCAAATCGCCCAAGCCAATGAGTCTCTAAGACAACAGATGGACGAGGCTCCCACTGGTTTCTATGACATTGAGAGTGTGGAGGACGCTGAGAAAATCATCGAGATGGTGCGCCCAGCCATATTTAATATATATATATGTATAACATAATATTGAACTTTTTCCATAATAACCAGACGTGTCTGCCTTGCAGGACGTGGCTCTGGTTGAACTGGAGGATTCAGACAGCAGTGAGGAGGAAGAGTCGTCGTCGTCGTCATCATCCTCATCCTCCTCATCTGAGGAAGACCGCTCAGAGGACGAGCTGCAAACTGTCACTGCAAAGATGCTCAAACTTCCAGGTGGCAGAAAAAGAAAGGCCAACATCCAGGTGATTAAGAAAGAGGGCGAGTAAGAGAACACGTACTTCCCACTGGAGCTATAGGACTCACGCCAGGCCATTTCTATGCCTCTTAAAGAAATATATAACCCTTCCAAGCTCGCTGTTCGGAGTGAGCACAGACCAGTGACTTCATTTCCTGGTGAGCCGGGGGACTTGGAGATATTTTTATCCAAAAGGTGAATAATGCACCAGAAAATGAATATTATATAGTTGAAAATCAGGCCATCCGAGATGTAGACGAGTTTGTTTTACATCATCACAACAGATCTGGAGAAAACTTGCTCACCGATAAATGCATCTTAACAATGGATTTGTTTATTACAAGCCACTTTTTGCTTCACAAACATTGTTGGACATTGTGACGTTCGGACTCTCGTTTTGACGGCACCCATTCACCACAGAGGATCCATTGGTGAGCAAGTCATTTGATGCTAAATTACTCAATACACATACATCTTGGTTTGCCCAAGGGTGAGTACATTTTCAGCACATTTTTATCTGTGAGGAGACAAAGTTAATCTTTTGTATTATCTCAGTCGAGTATACTTGAAAATGGATTGTATGCTGGCATTAAGTTTATTAAAAGTTCAGTCAAGAAAAACAGTTTTTTTTTTAAATTTAGTTTCTTTATTGTAAAAATGGTTTCCCAACTCTCCTTACATTTTTGTTTGTAGTTGCTATAAAGTTGAAATACTGTTCTGTGTAATGACTGTTTGGCAAATATGACACGTCCAGTGTGACTGACAGCTTATAAACAACCTAAAACACTCTTAACGTCTGCATATGATAACATTTCATCTTTTGTCTAACGCATGTGATTGCACAACAAAAGCGTCACGAATCTTCAGCAAACATCCAGCACCGTATGTTCTCAGTCATTTTAACAAGAATGTGTCAGAATACTTCACATTGTATTGAATTCAAGAGTAAACTATTACTACATATTTTCCCATCAAGCATGTCCAGTATTTTCAAACAAAATAAATAAGTTCCTTTTCAAAAAGAATAGTGTGTTTATATCATTTCCCTTTCCAATCATCTGGAATGCAAAATTAAATATATAAAATAAGACAAGTTGTCATATCCTCTAATAAAATATATACAGTTATGCCAATAAAAATGAGTGGTGTGAAAATGCTATGCATAATAAAAACCCTTGGGATGTACAAATATGGTAATACAGATTTCATAAAGTGGCAGTGATGCAACATGGCTTTTAAATAGAAGACTATATGTGAAACTAAAGACTGTGTGTTTGTGTGCAATTGGCTGAATATCTTTAAAAATTGAAAGATGCTGAGGCCACGAACGTCACCATTTTAAAGTTTGGGGTCAGGTTTTTTTCGATTAAAAACAAGAAATGTATGCAAGGATGCATTCAATTGATGAAATATGACAGTAAAAACATTTCTAATGTTACAAAAGTTTCCCCATTTCAAAAAAATGCTGTTCTTTTGAACGGTTTCCACAAAAATAATAAACAACAGTTATCAACAATTGATGATGATGATAAATACTTAATGAGCAGCAAATCAGCCTATTAGAATGATTTCTGATGCATCATGTGACACTGAAGACTGGAGTAATGATGCTGAAAATTTAGCTGTGCACAAAAAAAATTTCATAGAAATAAGTACAATTTTACTATATATTGAAATGGAGTTTTCACAATGTTATTGTTTTTACTGTATCAAATAAATGCAGCCTTAATTTCAAAAGCCTAAAATCGTACTGACCTCAAACGTGTGCACAGTTGCGTAAATGAGCGGTTTTATCCTAACCAGTTGTGATATGACGAGCATTTTGATGGTTACTTTGTGTCTATCTCGGCTTCAGCCACGTTCAGCGTGGACAGACTCGTCTTCAAAGTACTCTGGTAACGCTCAAGATCATTATAGTGTTGTGGCTACTTCTTGAAACTGACTCCGCATGATACCCCAGTGTTTTAGTAGTTAAAAATCTGATTTGTGGCTGATTCGGTGTCCGTGGGTCCACTTGGAGGTCTTTTGCCATTTTTTTCCTTCCCATTTTAAAACATTGCTAGCCAGTGTAGACAGCATTTGTCCTACTCCAAACATTTCCAGAAAAAGGCGATAAAAAAACGTAGGCACATCAGTGTAGTCGTGGCAGGAAATGCTTTTCCGGATCAAACCTGCTTCAAGCCCGCTTCGAGCTGCAGTCGCGGGCCATGCAGTCTTTTCCATCGCTGGTTTCAATTAATACTCCACGGTCACGGCTTTAGTCCGCAGGTACTCGTGCAGGGCTTCCTCACCTGTACACACGCGCATGTTCATGAATCTGGTTTCGAAGTAATACAGAACCGTGACGCAGTGTGTTTTGTTCGGTCTTACCAAGGTCTTTCCCAAACCCGGACTGTTTGAAGCCTCCAAAGGGAGCTGCCACATCGGTTTTGTTGTAGGTGTTGACGAACACGGTTCCCGCCTCCAGCCTCTCGCTCACATACATGGCCTTGTTGATGTCCCGTGTGAAGACTCCAGAAGCCAGGCCGAACTCTGTATCATTGGCTCTGCTGAGAACTCCATCTACATCACTGACGAGCATAAAAAAAAAAAAAAAAAAATCATATTAGATGTTGTTCTAATGAGCTCCTGCCTTGGATTTAGGCCATCTTGCAGGTTTGACTGCCACAAAAACTCCTACTAAGGTCCCAAAAGCCAGCTTACCCATCTTTGAATTTGGATACCACCATAACAGGGCCAAATGATTCCTCTTTGGCGATGAACATGTGGTCCTCTACACCTGTGAAAACTGTGGGCTCCATAAAAAAGCCTGTAAGCATAAATATTAGATATTAGAAATTAAAAATACTGAAGTTGAAATAAATATTAGTGTTGTCAAATGATTTATGGTGACTAATGGCATCCACAGAAAAAGTTTATATAATATGTGTATATTTATTAATAAATTATACATTTAATCATAATTTTTGACATACTGGTGCCATTTTTTGTTGAATCACTAAAACATACAAAAAAAAAAAAAAAAAAAAAAAAAAAAAAAAAAAAAGAGTTCTGTCTGAAATAAATACTTAAAATACTAAAGCTAAAGCAAAAAAAACATAAAACGACAAACTATTAAAACTTTGAAAAAAGTGCCTAAAATAAAAAAAACATAGCTAAATATAATATACAAACAAAAATATGTAATAATGTGTAAAAAAAATAAGTTCTAATATCTAAAAACTAGAAATATATTTAAAAACAAAGCAAAAATGGCAAAACACAAAAGCAATGCCAGAACAACTTCAAATAAAAAAATTAAAATAACACAGGGAATGGTTAGATTGAAGGTCTCACCTGGTCTGTCCACCTGTCTTCCTCCATACACAAGCGTTGCCCCCTCCTTCACGCCGAGCTCACAGTACTCCACCAGCTTGTCCAGGTGAGCCTTGTGGTTCTGAGGCCCGTGATCCGTGGAGCGATCCAGAGGATCTCCGATCTTCATCTTCTTGATTTCCTCCACCTGAGCACACAAAAAGCCCACCAGTATGTCATCGTCTAGAAGCAGCTCGCAGCCATTAATATACAATCGGTCTGTTTGAAATAAACACGTACCACTCTCCTGATGTACTCGTCATGGATGGACTCCTCAACAAACAGCCGGCCCGCAGCGATACAGTTTTCTCCCTTGTTGAAGTAAACAGAACTCATGCCCTGCAACGTCCGCACAAACACTCAGTAAGCTCAAGACGACCATTACCTTGCATCTGTAACTTTTGACACTACTCGTCTTCTCTCACCATTCTGACCGCTTTGTCCATGTCGCAGTCGCTGAAGATGATGAGGGGAGATTTGCCGCCCAGCTCCAGAGAAACCTTCTTCAAGTTACTGACTGCACAACTGCAGCATAAACAGAAATGTTTTCTAACCCTTCTTGTATATAAAGACAAGCACGTGCAATCTTTCAACATTGTGCAGAACTGGGATCGAACTGGTATAAGTGTCGGCTTTTATTTTGATTACATGAATGAGACTCACCTTTTCATGATTTGTTTGCCGATGGGGGTAGAGCCGGTGAAACCCAGCTTACGGATGTCTGGGTGATCGGACATCCTCTGCCCGACCAGGCCACCTGAGAGAAAGAGGTGACTGAAATGAGACCTTTTGAACCTTCTAGAATAAAACCCATAGGTTTCCACTGTAAGTGCATTTAATGCATATTTGTTTATACAACCGGAAAGAGGAGTTGAATCCTGATACCTGATCCTGGTACAATGTTGATGACTCCTTTGGGAATGCCAGCTTTGACTGTCAACTCAGCAAACTTCAGTGCGGTTAGTGGGGTTACCTGGAAAAATCAAGAGAATTCAAGCTTAGTTCCAGTAGTTTGAGTCTTTTAGATAATAAATCATATTTTATTTACTGTTTCTGTATTGTGTAATTCAGTTAATTTGTTCAATAAATAGTATTTTTACTTTAGGATGCAATTTTTGTATTATCAGAAAAAACATTAAAATATAAATATATAATCTGAAAATTTGCTGTTAAATGGCAGATTTTACGATATAGTTGTTTTTCAGAAAATAATATTTTGTATGTATCATTTTTACTTGTAAATATGCTATACATATTAATTAATATATATATATATATATATATATATATATATATATATATATATATATATATATATATATATTTAATTATTATAAATGTATGTAATAGTATAACAAACACACACATACACACAATAATATTTTCTGTGTTTGTGTGTTTTACCTGAGCGGGTTTCAAGACCAGCGTGTTTCCTGCTGCCAGACAGGCGGCACTCTTCCATGCCAGCATCATAAGCGGGTAATTCCAAGGAATGACTATGGCACACACGCTGAGACACAAACAAACACCATCTTACACGTTTATGCTAATCAAAGTTGCATACGCTCACACGCTCATTTACAATCACTCACCCCAGAGGCTCTTTTTTTGTAAAGGTAAGATTGCGATTGGGTCTGGCCTGATTGATAGGTATCGTCGAGCCCTGCGAGAAACAAGCAACGATGCATCAAGCAATAAGAAACTATAAAATGAAGGCCCAAGTGAACACACACACACACACACACCTGGATCTTGTCGCACCAGCCAGCAAAGTATCTGAACGTCTGAATGGACATGCCAACGTGCGTTTTCAAGGCCAGAGTATAAACGGCACCAGAGTCAATCGTCTCAATAGTAGCCAACTCCTCCTGGTGTTCCTCCATCAGGTCAGCCAAGCTTGACACAAAAGAAGTCAAAAAGTTGTTGCAAAAAAAGTATGCCCAACAGGAAGTTCTCTGAAAAATCAATTCTAGGTCAAATGATCGCACTAAATTACTCCTGAGTTTGGCTTTTGTCAAATATTGGCCCAATGGCTCATTAATGTCAACAAATCTCTCTAACACATCTTACCGGTAGAGCAGGCGTCCGCGGTCACGAGGGTTCATCTTACCCCAAGGCCCGTTGTCGAAGGCCTCTTTGGCGGCACTAACCGCTCTGTCCACATCGGCCACGGACGCATAGGAAACCTTACAGATCACCTGAAACACAACGCTCATCAGTCATGCCAGAGCTGGGTTGACGTGTGTGTTTGAGATGACTGAACGTACCGAGCCATCCGTTGGGTTCACAGTGTTGTATGTTTTTCCATCTTCTGCATCTTCGAAGTGGCCGTTGATGAAACACTGATATGGCATCTTCAGCGTCATGTCATTGACGTCTTTTGTCACGTAGTCGATGACCAGCTCCTCCTCTTGGTCTTCTCCTCGCAGGCGGCGGACGAACATCTGGATGAAGCTCTGGAAGCTGGTGGCCATGTAGACGTCCTCGTTCTGAAGCTGAACTCCTCCGCATTTCTGCTTCACCTCCTCCACCAATCTAAACCAAGCCATCACAATAATGAAGCATCCATTTATAAATGTTCATATAACAATGACATTATAATCACCCCTTTACAATTAAACTTTTTTGCTATGACTTTTATATGGCTTTAATGACCTCTTTTGTCTGTTTGCGTGAGAAATTAACTCTGTAGATAAATACAAAATCAACAATTTCTGGACATTTCTTACAAATGACTAAAACTTGAACTAAAACAGCTAATTGAAAAAAATAAATACTATAACCTACTATAAAGTATATAAATAGATAAGTAAATAAATGAAATTCAGACCAACCTGACTACATCCATGGAAGCAGCTCCAGATTTGAAGAAATCGGTTGTGTCATCAACAACTGGAACATTACTCAGAATACCTTTCCAGATCGCCTAGACAAGTATAAAACAATAGGCAAATAACGCAAGTGCTCAAATATATACTACAATACATTTCTGAGGCACATCAACACACACATACGTACCCTGATTTCCTCTGCCATTTTCTTCTCATCGTCTGTGAGATCCAAACTGGCAGCCTCATCTGACGAGAAGTATTTGGAGGCGGGAATCATCTTTCCGTCCTCAAACTGCAGGTTCTTCACTTGGAGCTGCACAGTGATGTTGCAATAAAGCAGTTCATTCTCTTCATTATGAATTTGTGAATCAAAGCATCAAAAGAATCTAAGAAGAAGCTAAGTAAAAAAAAAAGCAGAAGCTAACCGCTTTTCCGTCAGACCCGAACAGAATAAGCCCAGATTTGGCAATGAGTCCAGGCTGAGATGCCCCTTCCACCTCAATTGGCTGACCTGGGGGTACTGACCCGCTCAGCACTGATGAGCTGTACAGCGTTACTGGCTACACAACAAAACACACATACACACATTTTACTATCCAGTAAAAACATCATCCACTCAACATCAAAGCAGAACCATCAGAATTATTCTCGAGTTCGTCTAAAGTAAACATTTTTGATACATTATATCGATTACATTACATTACTAAAGTAGAAAGTTTAAAATATAATTTTTGTAAAATATAACATGTAACTAAGTCATTTGTAATGGGTATCTTTTTGTTATGGTCCCATTTCAATCAAGATTCGAACTAACTATGTGTTTAGAGCATGCACCTTTCCATCGATCACAATCCAGGCGCCCGGAACTTTATCATGACCTCGGATCCAGTTATGGATGACCTCAGCCGGCTGAGCCATATTCGCCTTTGGAAAGGGAGGCAAAGACAGACAAAACACCCTTTTACACAGACTTTTACACCTAAGCTTAATTTTGACCGATTAACATAACTGTCTTTGGGTCTCACCTTGGCATTGGATTTCTTTTGGATTCCCTCATAGCTGGCTCCTTCTTCAGACTGAGGGACCTTTGGAGCTTTGCCGTCTGCAATGAGCTGTACAGCTTCTACCTGTTCGAACACAATATGGAAGTCAGCTCATATGCGGGAACCTCACAGGAGTCGAAATCTAATATTCTGTTTGCATAAAAAGTGTTTTTGATAAATAATTACCATAGCCTTGATGCCCTCTGGAAACAGAAAGCGGTTATAAAGCGTGTCCACTGTATCATTGAGCTCTACTGGACATTCCTTTTGGAGCAAGATCGGGCCGGTGTCTAAACCATCATCAGCCCAGAATATACTAAATCCTGCTTTCTTATCACCCTCGATTAATGTCCTGCACACACATATTTAAATCTGTTTCATTTAGAGGCACAGTCCAAAATCTACTCGCTCTCCTCCGGCCATCCAAGACGTACACATGTTTGTTACTTCATCAGAGCGTCACTTGCTCAACAATCGATCCTCTGGAGCGAATGGGTGCCGTCGGAATGAGAGTCCAAACAGTGATAAAAACATTACAATCCAAAAGCAATACACACGACTCCAGTCCAACAATAAAATCTTGCGAAGTGAAAACCGGCTACTTGTTTTTGCTCAGAAGCGGCGCTTAATCTGTGAATATTTCTCTCCTGAATCAAAGCTGAGTTTTTCATTTTAGAAAGCAATACTACAAACAGCTTCCATACTTTACTTGTGTATTATTGTGATGTTTATATCAGCTGTTTTGGCTCTCATTCCGACGGCACCCATTCACTGCTTTGGTGCAGCAAGTGACGTGACGGTAAATTTCTCCAAATCTCTTCCAATGAAGAAACTAATCTAGGATGACCTGAGAGTGAGAAATGTTCATTTTTAGTGTAGGTATAGGTAAAATCTCACCAGTTGATGGCAGAGGCTCCTCTGTGTCTAGGCAGGATGGAGGGGTGGTAAATGATGGAGCCATGTTTGGGGAAGTCGATCACGTTCATGGGGATGAACTGGGAGCAGAAGGGCATGACGTTGAGCTCGGCGCCCACTGCTTTGTACGCCTCCACCACCTCTGGGATGGGCTTACCCTTCACCCGCCACCGTGGGAACTTAAACACCGGCGTCCCGTCCTTCTCCGCCACCACCGCTGAAGGTCAGAGAGATAGAAGTTATATAAGGTCGCACCTGGCATATTCTTATCAAATCAATATACATACTTGACTAACTGACCTTGTCTTTTACATCTGAATCTATAAACGTGTCAGTAATAAACTGCTTATATACCCTGGGCACAGCTTACCATTTCAATACAGTCATTAAAATGTTAATCGGCACATTAAGTAATTATGATTTGTTGGAGATGCATAAAAAGTAACCATTCAGAGTGTTAGAGGCCTTTTGCTTTTTGCTAACTGTATAACAGATACAAAGAAAACACAAAAAGGTTTAATGCATTTAAAATTTTATCATTATTCTAAGATAATTAAATACATTCTAAATACTAAATTAAGAGTTTTTATGCATTTTTTGGGACATTTTACATTGAGCAATGATTTACTGATGCAATGAGTGAAGACTTTGTTTTCACATACATCACAAATGCTCAGATCACCGGGGGACTTTTCACCTCACTCGGATTCACACCACTTTCAGCAAAACAATGCGGTCATTATGCGGCATGTACTTCTTCTCTGACCAACACTGAACTGCTCCTGCGCCTCACGCAAACATAAGCACTCTCCCGCAGTGAGCCAATCAGCTGCTCGTGCATGCAGCACTGTGACCACCTCGCTTCCTCAAAGTGTTCATTACTACAACGGCGGCCTTAAATGTCATCCACAAAGTTGATCGATTTGATTAGAGACGCTGAAAACAAGCCGGGGCTTTCTCGTTTTCCTGTTCTCCGTCTCTCTTCTTCCACTGCTGTGACACTTCCCAGCCCCCATGACACCACTACAGTAACAAAAAACGGTCATCCCACCCCCACCCATCTGACACTCACCCAGGGGGTCCGCCTTGCCATCCTTATCAGGAACTGTGAATACACCCACCACTTTATGGCCCTGCTTGCGGAGGTTTGTGTACACTTCCTGTCCAAACAAGCTCTGGCCAATCAGAGCCAGCTTCAGCTTGTTTTGGTAGTAAGCCTATGAGAAAAATACGAAAGCCTATTAAAACATTTTAAACAGCTCAACTATATGATTAGAACTAATATATATATATATATATATATATATATATATATATATATATATATATATATATATATATATGAAAGATTACACAATTAAGACATTCAGTAAATATCTTTGTATTTTTTAAATAACTACATATCTCTATTGTCTATTTCATTTCAATACATTGTTTTGTTTTATATTATTATTTGCATTTTCTTTTCTTTTTTTAAACACCCTATTAGTTGCAGTCTTAGTTTTGTGTGTACATATGATGCTTTGCCAATGTTGTACACAAAACAATCATGCCAAAATTTACTCTAAAACCGTACTGTACAATGGGGCTAAAATAAAAGAGCTGCTGGGAGACACAAGCAGTGCAAACATTATGGCTTGTCATAGCAAGATCGTGCATGCAAAATGTTTATCTCGCAGTGCACATGCGATCTTAAGTTATAGTTTGCGTTCTAGTAATAGAGTAATATGATCTGCCTTCATATTCTCGCCCTCTGCTGATGCAACTCTCCACGGATCTGTCCAGTGGAAGTAATCCGACGAAGCAACGTGGCCAAATCCCAAGCCAGTTTAACTATACAGAACCCTATATCTAATTAGCATGCATAAAATGTCCATACGTGGTGATTTAATACCAAAGTTATACACCTACAACATTGCATTAAGATACTGAGTGAAATGGGCTGTCAGCACGCGCACAATAACCACGCATAGATAAACCCTGTATTATGATGTTACTTAAGAGTTCACCAACACGCAAAAACTTATCTTAAGGTCTGTGCACGTGTCTGCCATTAATACAGCACATTTTCACGCATGCATTCATTCATTCATTCGCACCCACGGCAAAATCAACAATGCATAAGAAGCGATTACTCACAGAGCTCGAAGAGAATTTCCTTATGATCGTGCTCGCCGTCCACAACATGGTGGAAATATTACAAAGACTTATAGAAAGGTTAGGTCTGAGGTCCTGGGAGCATGCGGTACTGTAAACTCACACCTGCGGTTCGCTGACTGACTGCCTGTATGCGGTCAGTGTGGCGGCGGAACCAGACTGAACCGACGCGAGTTCAGTGCGTGCGCGCTCCCGAGACGTACGTCACGGCGCCCATTCGTTTGGAAACATGCGCGTAACCGTAGGAGCGTGTCCCCAGTTTTTAATCATTAATAATATTTTGATAACATAGGATATCCAAGTAAAGAAAATGTAAGCAATAAATAGCCAATAGCGGCCAATTTTGGGGTAAATTTTTCCAAATTGAGATGAATAAGCTTTCGATTGATGTATGGTTTATTAAGATATATAATATTTGACCAAGATACAACTAGCCTTATTCAAATATTTGGAATCTAAGAAGTACTGAGATAATCCTGAGAAAATCACCTTTAAAGTTAGTAAAGCATATTGCTATTCAAAAATTAAGCGTGATATTTTTACTCAATATGCTAATCATTTCTGGCATAAAAGGAACATTTGATCCATACAGTGTCTTTTTGACTATTGCTACAAATATACCCATGCTAATTAGGACTGGTTTTGTGGCGCACAGAATGAATTGCATTAGCAACACTAAAACCCTTAGAAGTAAAGCTTCTAATCAATCTCTATTACTTCTTAATTCATTTTACGATTTCTAAAAATTTTACAAGATAAAAGATAAAACGTGTTTCCTGTGAAAATTACAATAGTAAGTTTACAATAAAAAAAAAAGTCTTCATTTTGCATCTCGATGTATTTATGTTGTAGAAGTGTGCATATTTATTTAGCACAAATATATACAAAAACACTCCGAGGCCTTAATTTGTGGAATAAAACGATTCATGAACATATCGTGTGTTACTCTAAGTTATATCTTAAATCAAGGGGTGTGTGTTTGATCTTTACCTCAAGGTCATTTTTTTTGGCTCAGGAGAGATCCTGCAAATAGTTTGGACACATTTCTGTTTACTTTTCCACGACAGATAATCAACCTGCTCATGATTTGCTAGTTACCTTTGAAAGACAGAAAACAGATCTAATGTGTGGGTTTTTTTTTTTTTGCCACTTAAGTTCGCTATGTGCTACTAACATTTTCTTCAGCATCATGATTTATCCTTCATTCTGTAAGGTCTCTAGCAGATCCTGTAATTCTTTCGATTAGTGGTTCATGTACACAGCTGGCATGCAAAAATATTTGACTCTTTTCTTCGTTTTAATGCGTGTTTTTTTTGTTTTGTTTTTTATGATCACAAAAGATAAACTCATCAAATAAATATAAATTCATCAGGGAACCAAAAAGTTTATTTTTTTTTGTGCACAATAAACATAAATTAGTTCAGAGAGTAATAAAAAGTTTCCTAATAATAAAGCACTGCTGGTGGATCTCACAAAGGGGACTTATGGCTGGAAGAAACTCACTGCTAATTCTGTGAGGGTCAGTTTAAATGAATTAATTTACCTAGTTTGGCATTAGAGGAGACAACTGACCAAAACATTAAACAGTCAGATTTAAAAGGGAAAAAAAGGTGCTTTGTTCGTGTCGAATGGCTAAAGGATAAATGCGTTATTTAATAATCCACAATTTAACCAAGGGCTTTCATCGCAACAGCAGGGACTGCTTATAATACAGCACGCATTTGAGTGGAAGGAGGTGTGGATTTGAATTAAATCACTGGTTTATCAGCTTGACCGTGAATAATCTCTAAAGCTCTCCTCATTGGAAAAAAAACTGTAAAAGCCTAACTATTTTAGCACCTGCAGTCTCTTCGCAGACTGGATAAGGTTTCAATGTCCTTCGCTAAACCCTGGACTCTTATTCAAACAGTGAGAGGTATGCAGGAAAACTAAGTATTTTTTGCCTTACAGGTACAAAAACGAAGTGCATCCTCAAGAGTGTGCATGCAGATCCAAATCCAAAAATCGCTATCCCACAAATCCCTGTTTTAACAGTTTCACGAGATCACAGGAAACGTATGCCTGCTCCGAACTGCACACCGTCGCATATCCTGTCAAGGAACAAAAAATGCGTTTTGAAAGTCATTTGAAAGCAGAACAAACGCTGTTTTTTGTCAAGGTTATCCTTTTTTAATTCAAAACATCAGAGTGAAGCTAGAAAAGAAGTGGTATGGCTACAAAGAAAAGCTTTCATCTTTATTATATCATCTATATTTTGCCAGTGATTGAGTATGAATGCATGTACCTGTCTCCGCTCTGGACACCCATGGGGAAGCAGTAATTAAGTTCGAGCCTAGCAATGTTTCCCAGTCGTAGAATTATTCCTGCGCCGTAAGACCAGCGTATACACTCCGCAAGCTTCTGCAGATGCGCGTGTGGTCCCTCTCCTACACAAACACAACACATAAAGTAATACAGCCAATATTACCGTAAATGAAAGAACAGGCAGATTCAATTTTGTTTTGGAATTTTGCTTTTAAATAACAATAAACTGCATTTCCAGTTACAGCTAATCTTTATTTTCTGGACTGACGCATGTTAGTTTTTGATAAATGACTGCTGACCGTAGTTGAGGTTGCAAAGGTTTCCAGCATTGAGGAAGAAGTGTGTTCTGAAGAGGTCAGCCAGGCCACGCTTGTTTGAGCGAAAGGGGAGGGGCGTATACAGGTGAAGCCCACCGGCCCAATACGCTTCCCCACCCAGATAATCACCTGATCAGGTAAGATTTCAGATCAGAAGCAATCATTTAGAAGAGTGTGTGTGTGCGTGTGTGTGTGTAAGCAAAAAATCTTTTGGAATCTTTTTATATTTATATATGACAAAAATGTATATGCTGTATATTTAGATGTTTTTTAATACACTTTTACCTTCACTCTGAGGGCCTATACTGTACATGCCAAAACCTCTCACACTGGTTGGGCCGCCCAGGTAGAACCTGACACAAATACACATCCACAATGCAATTTGTGAACTGCTATAAACACGTTGAGACTGGTTAACATGGTTCTGAGAAGGTGAGGATTGAAGGGAAGAGAGTATCTAATTCACATCTAAATCAGCAAAATTGCTTACGTCTTCAGTGAATAGCTTTTTAATCGAACACACAGTGATTTTATTACTACAAAATGCTTCTTTAGATTTGTGCTGATACAAGGTGGCTTTTAATAAACTAAATGATCCCAATTTAGTATTTAGTATAATTACCTTTTAAAAATGCATTGTAAATCTTGTATTATGCATTATCTTGAAATTATTTTCTTTCTGCACAGGTTATATATTTTATATATTTTTAAATGACTGGTCTTAAGCATTTTGGATCTAAATTAATACACCTCTGTTTTTGAGATTAAAAAAAAAAAAAAACATTATTTGTAGATAATATTGCAAATGTTTCATGGTGCAGGAGATCAGATCAATGAGGCTCGTAATAAATCCAAAAAGTATAAAAATGGGGAAAGTATAAAGTTATTAAAACATTTTGTGAAGTTACTATGCCCTGTGTGGTACCTCAAAGTACGTTTTAGACGCTTAAACTAGCATCTGGGTTAAAAATGAATACAACACATGATGAGATATATTTATAAGTGTGCGTAATTATAAAACCTTTAAAAAAAACCTATAAAACATCTACTGAAAAACAAACAAATGCACACCTGTCAGCAATGGAGGTAGGCTGACCCCCAAGAGGATAGATCATCCCTCCCCATAAAGATGCAGATAACACCTAAGAGAAAATCAATACACTTACATAACAGCACACACAGGCTTTAAATCTATAACATCCTACATTAATCAAGACTACTCACCGATCCCCAGATAAATGGTTTGTTAAGCTGCAGCTCAACATCTTCTTTGAGAAAGCTGGCGTCTCCGCCGGTGTATCCCGCCAGCTCCTAAACCGACAGAGCGAGCGCAAGTATTGTTTAACAGTGAGACAATTTTAACAAAGCGATGGACATTGTGGCGAGCGAAGAAATACGAAAACAGCTACTGATATCTTCTGGGCTTATGTTTAAGTCCACACACCTGGCTGATCCGCAGTAAGGCACCTCTTCGGGGCAAGATGGCAGAGTTCCTGGTGTCTATTACCATGGTGTGCTATTGTGAGACAAGAAATCTGTGAAATGAGTCTGAAACCAGGGAGCCATATCATTTGGGATTAAGGCAGCAGGGAGCATCTTACAGAAAGGGCGGATTTAAGAGTGTGGCCGCTCTCCTCTCTCACAGCGAAGGAGGCGCTGCGGGCCAGACATCCCAGTTCACGCCACACTCCCTCCCATTTCAGTGTGTGATCCGTCATCCACAGAGGGAACTGCAAGACGCATATATCTTTAATTACTAAAGAAACAGTTCATCCAAAAAATTTACATTTACAAGAACTTACCCACAGGCCATCCAAGATTTGGGGCAATTCAATATTATACCGCTTGCTCATCAGAGGATCCTCTGCAGTGGATGGGTGCCATCAGAATGAGTGTCCAAACAGCTGATACAAACATTATAACAACCCACAAGTAACTCACACAACTCCGATCCAACGGTTACATCTTGTGAAGAGAACTATGCACAGATTAAACACTATTTACAAGACGAAATGATGAATTATGAATTATTTGCAATTCGGTCAGAAGCACCGGTTTAAGGTTAAAACATCATAACGATGGATTTGTTTCCTACAGTCACACTGCTTTTCTCTTCACAAGCTGCTAATTGTTGGACTGGAGTCATGTGGATTATTGTGATGCTTTTATCAGCCGTTTGGACTCAACGGCACCCGTTCACTGCAGACGAGCCACTGGTTGAACGAGTGATGTAATGTGAAATTATTCCACATCTCTTGTAATGAAAAACAAAATCATCTACATCATTGATGACATGAGAGTCATTTTTTTTATTTCTTACATTGAGCTCTGTAGAAACCCCTCGGTCAGTCTCTTTTAGAGAGCTCCATGGGAACTGGCCGGTGACTTTGTACAGGTTTAGAGTAAAGCTACACAAAGCAAAGAAGTCAAGATGTTAAATATCTATTCAACACGACTGTTACGTTTATAGTTAAAACTGAAGGGTGTAATTGCATTTAATGTGGTTTGCAGAAATCATACTTGCGTTCATAAAATCCTGACTGTGGTTTAAAGAAGGACAGGCCATATGAAGTCTCCTTCGTTCCATAGGAAAACTGAAAGGTGAGCTTCTCTCCTCGGCCTAAAACATTAGGAAGTTTAACGCCCAAGACCTTGAGAGGAACAAAAACACAAATACAGTAAGAAAACTTGACACATTATGTAGAAACGAGTTGGTGATAATAAAACAATACTCCATACTGACTGAAAATGTTATAAATATTATTCATATTGTTATTATTATTATTATTCACATTAAATTCTCTATTATATTCATTTTATTATTTATAGTCTAATTTGAGACTATGTCTTAATCAGAGCTGCTTTAATATTATTTATATGTTATAATTTGCTTTTATTCTTATATATGACCTTGGACCACAAAACTAATCATAAGTAGCACAGGTATATTTGTAGAAATAGCCAAAAAAATACACTGTATGAGTCAAAATTATTGATTAGCAATATGCATTGCTAAGAACTTCATTTAGACAACTTTGAAGGCGATATTTAAAGATATCAATATTTATAATTGTTTATTATACTTAGGTTCCAGATAATCAAATAGTAGCATTGTAGCATCTCAGTCAAACATTGTCCTAAAAAACAGACCATACATCAATGGAAATCTATCTATCTATCTAGATAGATAGATAGATAGATAGATAGATAGATAGATAGATAGATAGATAGATACGACCCTTATGACTGCTTTTTTGATCCTGGGTCACATAGCTTTATTTTTATTCATTTTAGCACAGCAACTTAAAATTATTTTAGCTAGCTGCGAGACAACAAGGCAAGGGTAAGATGCAAAGCAGCATGTGTGTGTATTACGGTTCTTACCATACTGCCTTCATTGTTTCCAACCATGGTATTATAACTGCCAGTAAGTCGTTTAAGCTCAGTCACCTCAAATGTAACATCGAGTCCATTTGGCAGTGCGTCTGTTCCTAAAGAGGGGATCAAAAAGACATTGTACAAACAGCACCATTGCTGAATGTTAATGTATATCGGATTCCTCTACAAAGTTAATAGAACAATCCTGCACAATATATATTTATTCTGAATCCAGGTTGAATTTCTAATCTTGTCTCTCCTATATATAGTATATGCTACAAATCTAATACTGACAATAAAAAGGCTGACCTTCAGACCCACTGCTCTTCTTTATGAGCATGTAAGTTAACTGATGTGGGTTAGTATGTTGAGGGTCACTTCTAGACAGCTGCTCTGAAGGGAATGCAACAGCTAAGTCCAGAAAAACTGGACACTTTCCAGTGAACGGTCTGTAAACTCAATGAAGGATGAAGGTTGTGTTGTTTTGGATGTAGCACCTTCTGAAATGTCAATCACCACCTCCACTTCTTTAAATATGCCTAGACGGAGCAACTTCTGTCTGGCCTCGTGGGATTTTCTCATCACCTGTGGAAACACAGAGCTTCTTACCTCATTTTATAATCAGTGATCGAGCTATATGGGTTTTTGAATTGCTGATATTTATGGCTAATAAAATGCTGATATGTGTAAGAGTTTTACATTTAACAAGGATCTTACATTCAAACTGGGTCGAAATTATAAAATGCCAGAATACGCGCAATATCCATTGAAAAGGTCATTGCAAAATTTACGAGGCGGAATAGGCACTTCTGTTCATTACCCGAAGTGGACGGTTTTGGTGTATCGCCACTCGTAATCATTTAACCAACCCAAACAAACACTTTGACCTTGGCAGCTCACTTACTTCAACCAGGTTCCTGGCAGTGAAGACATCAGAGATTTCATAGCCCAGGTAATCCTCTTTAGTTCTGCCCAGGCCTTCAATGTTGACATGCTGCACGACAACCTACATGAGAACAGCCAGAGATGTCAAAGTGTGAGAATGCAGATTTTGGACATGGTACAAAGCAATATATTTAGTATTTAGTATAGTATTATTGGAAGCACTTAATGCAAATACACGAATCTCAGTAATACAGTATACCAGAAAATGCTATTGTATTGCACCCCTGCTTTATTGCACTTTTCGTTAGGTTGGTGTTGATATGAAAAGTGACCATGATCACCAAATTCATGCACCACGACATCAACATGGTGCATTTCCAAAATAGCGTGGCTGCTCAATATTATCAGTATACGGATTTTAAAAAGAACTCAATACTGGTTTAACATGACTTACATCTTTATTTTCTAAAACCTCTTGTTTAGTTTCTTGCACCGCCTCCATCACTTCCAAATCATCTGGGTTGACGCCCAGGTCTCGCCCATGCATGGGGTAGGAATCCATACTCTACAAAACAAACATGAGCAGCTTTAGTTTTTGCACACATATACATCCATATCCAGTGGCTCTTGCGCAAAGACGCCCTGGCCCGCGTTCTGTAACAATACAATAACACGCAAAGCAACCAATAAACCTGAACACAAGAGGTCACAGACAAAACAAGCATATTTCACCCCGAGTCTTTAAGAAAACGTTTACCCGTGCGTGCACAGTCCCCATTGCTAGTGCGATACTATCTTAAACGTATTGAAACCGCTCAGCCGTGGGAATGTAAAATATCGCACTATTATTGCTATTATGAAGCAGTCAACCCAACCCCCTTCAAGGAGGACGCCATGACACGCATCTGCTAGGTGGAACCGGGCGGCGATTGGCTAGAGAGTCGTGACGTCTCGCAAAGTGGGCGGGTCCTTGTTATGTGAGCCGCTGTACGTGCCTTTACGTTGCGCGCGCCCAGGAATTTACTTTGGGAAGAATAAACTCGGATTAAATTAGGAAAATGAGAAACGTGGAAGTTAAGAAATATGTCTCGCAGGCCCTCAAGTAGACAGTTATGTCACAGCTAGGAGGACCGCGGCAGTTTGTTTGTCTGTTTTGCGAACTCACTGCAACAGACAGGTGTTTTGCTATTAATTACGCGTCAAAGATTTCGTTTCGGTGTAACTTAACAGTTAACGTAACTATTATTTCACACTTTAAAAGACACAGTGCCATTTTCAACTTTTCGTTCTGTGATATTTTACGCTCATTTTTAATATATGAATATATACTATATTTGAATATATTTTACCAGTATATGAATGAATATGCTAATGTTTACGAATATGCTAATCATTTGGCACCGTCGTGTTTACAGGGCTTTTATGGCCATGGCACGTGATCTACAGGCCTGGAAATAATAATAGTAATAATGTATTTGGTGTAATCGTATCTTTAAAAAATAATACAATTATTTGCTAGTCTTTCAAAGTCACAAAATAGCTATATATATATATATATATATATATATATATATATATATATATATATATATATATATATATATATATATATATATATAATATGCAGTCTCTATGCAATTGTATTTTAAAACATCATTACATTACGAGGCACAGTGCTTTTCGTAATGACGTCCCTCCATTTCTCCGGGAGATGGCAGTATAACCTCTCTCTAGTGCCTGGCATTTGTTGTAGCGTTTTACAGCAAAGTTGTGAGAATCTTTCTTTTTAAGCTAAAAACTACAGCTTTGTGACGGTTAGGTGAATCCAGACTGAGAGGCACTTCCAGTTTTTTCTTTCAACGTCAATTGGACATTTTATTGCAAACGACTGCTGGTGAGAGCTATCGATATCAGAAACGTTTGTATTTACTATTACACGGATTTAAACATCACTTTACTCCAGACAGGAACGGAACGCACCAAATTACTGCAAAATCTAATTTTATGTAATGAAATCATGTGTATACAGCTAGGTATTTCCTTAATACAGACTACTTATGTTTTATAACTATTTTTATTCTCTCTCTCTCTCTCTCTCTCTCTCTCTCTCTCTCTCTCTCTCTCTCTCTCTCTCTCTCCACCTCCCATCTCCTCCTCAAATGTGCGCAAACCAATCAGCAGGCGTTTCGAGCTCTCGCGCTCCTTCTGCCAGCAGAAGCAGAAACGCTTCTTATCAAAGAAACGCACAACTGGAGAAGTCCATTCACTCACAGCCTCTAACCATGGGTCCTGCCTGCTTCTCCTGGGACGTCTGTTTGTTTTTCCTCCTCATAAATACTTTAGATGTCATGGGAAATGTTGGAGTCGCAGGTAAGCGTTCCTCTGTTTTTTGTACCCCCGGTACCTTTCACATCATTTATTTGGTGAAACTTTTAACACCTGATACAGGCTATAAGTCAACGGTTGCGTGATATTGCACGCAATTGCAATTCATTCTGTAGGCTGTTATTAAAGCCGAAATTGCATTAATCTAGAATAGCACTCGTTCAGTCACACTTTGTCCTCTCGTTACTGACATAAGGTATACGCGCATTTGAACGCGTCCGTCTTGTTTTGCGCGTGATATTCTTTAAGGAGAGCTTTTGCCGGGGTCTCTTCGGACTCCCTTGGGGTCTATAGGAACACGAGCCGCGCTGATGGGGTCGGTTCGGGGGGCTTATCGACCCTTCACTCCTCCGCTTCCATCAATACGCATTGTGTCTCTCCATAATGAATGCCTGGAAAAGTCAATAGCGAGACAAACGATTAAAAACAAACCATCGCTTCTTTTTTAACCAAAACAATACTGGACATATAATTTTACATCTCTGTATTTTAGGTCTAACGCATGCTTTTTCGTACAAACAGAGACGAGTAGCCTAACCCATCTCCAAATGGGTTTGCGCACAGTCGCCTTTTTTTGTTTTTTATGTTTTGACGCTTTTAAAAGTAGACATTATTGTATGGCATTGAGTTTAAAAATGCACAAAGAATAGTCTGATGGTCTTTCTCCGTGTGCGCTTGCGGTTTGAATGTTGGATAAAAAGAGCGCGCCGTTGCGCAAAAGGGGCTCCGTTTGCGTAAAGTTTAAAGAAACACTCGATTTAGATCTCACGCACGATACAAAGGCAGAGGAAGGGTTAAGGGGCCGGTGGCGCGGCATTGGTGAAGATACACATCAATATCCAACCGAACCATCTCATTGAACTCTTCCTATATAAGCTTTCCAGGAGTCTGCTTATGCATTCATTCATTTATTTATTCACTTGAGCATGAATGATTATCATGCCTGCTTTTTAGGTGAATCGGTATATCACTTTATTGGATACTCCATTGGTTTTACTTGGCTGAAAAGCTTAATGTCTTCTTTCCGGAATGCTTTTGTCCTGTCCGAATAGATTTGGTCATTTTTGTTTTCTGTTTCGTTCAGCTTCACCTGTCTAAACCAGCAATAAGATCACACGAAAAAGCAAACTGCTTTCAAGCGACAAAGAGTACAGTACCACACCCCAAAGCCCCCGTCAGAGACACACGAAAACAAAGATTTTTCGTAAAAGACAATGTTTAATTCAGCCTGTCCTGACATTAAGGTAACATGGGAACATTGATGTGCTGCATTTGAACGGATTTAGTTCGCTCTTCTGTTTGTAAAAGATAGCGACGAACAAAAAGATTCAAAAGCTAAAATTTTTAGAAACTGGCATTTAGCTCATATCCTTATTACTCACTCAGCTGCCTGGAAATGTTCAGTTATCTAACTTTCTGTCTAATGTGACAAGCTTTTAGCTAAATCTTTGCCCGTGCGATTACTCCACAGATGCGGACGAGTGCTCCGAATCCACAGACGACTGTCACATCGACGCTCTCTGCCAAAACACTCCAAAGTCCTTCAAGTGCATCTGCAAGACTGGTTACAAGGGAGACGGCAAGCACTGTGAAGGTGAGGCAGACAGATCTCTCTGGTTCCGTCCCTGCCCGCCTGTCTCTCACGCACACTCTCAGTCGGGTCATCCAGCTGTTCTCCAGCTCCTGCTGTGGGTCTTAATTAGTGAGGAGGAAGTGCAATGTGAGGGTGAGAGGTGCTGGGAGGGCAAAACCTGCTCCAGTCTTTACACTTCCCTCTACCGTTCTGCTTGAGAGCACAGCACAGCGGGAGCCAACATACACACGATCAGAGCGGATCACGCTCACAGACAAAATCACCTTACACTTTATACAGTCATTCTTTATACACATCGATCTATTAAGCAGGTAGCCGACATGCATATTCTGATAAATGCTGGAAAAAAGTGCTGTGCTCATATTTGCCAAGACGCCAGCTGTTTTCTTTGTGTACGAGCATTGTCTCAGAAGCTAAAACACCTTAATTGCAGAACTATATTGACTATAAATTGAAAACAGGAAAACACTGATAAAATCTTCTTAATAAAATGAGCTGTTCATATTTCTTTTCATTAGAAATTAAAGATTGCTTATGTTACAAAAGATGTTACAAAAAAATTATTTACAATATGCATTTTCAATATCCAATTAAAAACAAAAATTTAATTATAGGTGTTATCAAATAAAAAGTTGATATGCAGTGTGTGTTTTCTTTAAATTAATATTTTGCCATTCAACATTCAACAACATTCATTCAGTTCAATTTATTGGTGGTTACAAAAGTTGACCTACAGTATGCATTTTTGTATTTATTATTGCAAATTATATATTGTCATTACATTAAACCTATATAATATACATAAATGCAAATCAATATTTTTTCTAAAGCAATATTTTTCTTTTAAAATGCATTATCATCATAAATGAAAATTCTTTTTAACCATTATTTCAAAATCAATATTTTCTATTTTTTTTTCTATTTTTCTATTTTAAACACAATCATGCAATATTATTCAATATAAATCATTATATTTATGCTTTATTCCATAATTTAGTTTTCATAATTTCACAACTTGCTCGAAAAACTGCTTGGGTGATGTAGTTTTTCCATTTCAGTTATATATCATTACCCAGATCAGAAGTTGTTTTATAGTCCCAGGCTGAGTGAACCCAAGAATACACGCACTTTCCTGACTTTCTGCTGGTGCGATTGATGGTCCGAGCTACAGCAGACAAACTCTCTCTCGCTGCTGTTTCATATTGTACATCGCATTCTTCATCTGCGGATTCTAGATTGTTCATTTTGCATCTCTCTCCTCGTTTCACCCACACGTGTGGAGCTTGTGTTTCAAGAAAAGCACGAAATGCGCTCTCTACCTATTATGACACCCGACACCCATTCTCAATTGCATTAATGAATTAGGTGGATGTGAAACGCCGTTGCACCAGACTGCTCCACAGTTAGCGCTTGATACTCCTGTCTGAGGCCAGACAGCGTGGGCTACAACAACATCTTTTTATTTCTCTAAGGAAACACGGGGAATGTTCTGGACTTTACAGAAGCCTTTTCCTCCCACCTTTAAACCGCAGTCTACGGTCGCAGGGCAATGAGGCTGTCAGTTACGCTGAATCCAACCAGGCCACTTTGCTCTTAGCATGTTAACTATGCGTGCATGTGTGCGTCTCCTCTCTTTTTTGGCTCTTGTGCTGTCTGAGCGGACATTCCGTCCACAGTGTAATGTGGTGTATTGTGGGAAGTGGGGGGTGCTGTTTTGTCTGAAGCAAAAAGCCCATTAACACCCCCCATACCCACCCTTTAATTAAAGCCCTGCATGTTTGGCTTTGAAGAAAATTAAGAAAACACTTGCTAACACTCCAATGCAGTCATGTTGTCTGTCTACACATCAGTGCATTTGTAGCTGGTAAAGTCTGTTGTGCGTGAGGAGGTACACGTGTAACTGTAATCCATTACAGATACTGAGAACAATGTGTAATTAAATCACAGTTGCTAATGAAAACGTTAAGAATTACATCTGGATATTTCCTGTAAAACACTTGAATATGTTGAATAATATTAAGATATTCGTATTAATATTAATAATTAGTTTGCTTTATCTGACTTTTTATGCATGATGCCTCCTGCCATTTAAAGACCTTTTAGTAAAGCAATACTATTATGATGCTTTTAAATGGGTCTCTTGTTAGGATATTCAATGCAGCACCTCTGACAATTACATCGGTCCACATTGCTGCTGCAAGCTTTAGGCTACAATCTGCCTGAGAGTTGATTAAATGATTAACAGTTGAAAACATTTATGAGAAATGTAGAAAAGTAATGAAAAATAATCAAATGTAATCAGTTACATTACCTTAATAAAAACAAGGTTACATTACTTATTACATTTTAAATAAGTTAACTACGTAAACATTAAACGTGAAACATCGTCTTGTACGTTTATTTTATACAACAAGATGCTAGATGGAGATTTCTAAAGTCTCCTGCTTTTTAGAGGTGTCTCCTAAATAAAGATCATAGCAATCTGTATTGCTCAGAGCACGCTCTATCAAAGGTGCTAGGTTTAATTTATTTGTGACCATTGTCTCATATGTTTCTTCTAAAACGCCTTAATCGCAGACGGTTCATGGGAAAAAAGAGAGATCGCAGTTAATACATTTTATTAAAGAAATCGTTCACCTAAGCATTGCAAAAAAGTACTCATAATCATGCAGCTTTTCTCTTCACAAGCTGGTAATTGATGGACTGGAGTAAATTATTGGGATGTTTTTATCAGCTGTTTGGACTCTCATTCTGACGGCACCCATTCACTACAGAGGATGCATTTATGAGCAAGTGATGTACTGCTAAATGTCTCCAAATCTGTTTTGATGGACGAATTAAATTTTCAGCAAATTTACATCTTTCAATAAATGATTTCTTTATTAATTGTTTTTCCTATACACCAATACGAATCAGAGGCTCCTGATTTTCCTTCTTTTTCATGATTTTTAGTAACTCCAAATAAATATCGCTTGTGGTGAGAAGTTATACGTGGACAGCAAAACAGGTTTTTGAGCTGTTTTGAGGTGCATCTGCTTGTGATTGTGAATTTGAAAACTGCAACATCTCTGTATTACCATGAATGATGCCATGGCTGTCACTGCTGAAAGATTTGGATTCCGATTGTGCTAGAAACAAAGCCGATGAAACAGAAAAATGTGTGAGCCGATGAAACGGGAACAGAGGAATGTGTATTTGCTTGTTTCTGTCAGTGTAAAGTCAAGTGATATGTGAGTTGTGATTTGTAAACCTGCTCTACATTATGTAGCTGATGTTTTTTGAGGGCAGGTGGACATCATTTAAACGCATGCATGTGATGTTATTTCCTATAACAGATGCCATAATGCAATTAAAATGCTCTTACGGCCTTTTTAAGTGTTTCTGCTCATATGCAGAGACAACTATAAGTAAGCCATTTGTAGGTTGATTCCACTGAAAAATATAAACGCTGTGGCTCTATGGTGCTATCGGAACATGGCTCTGTTTGTTTGAGCATCCTGACCAGCATGACGCATCAACACTGGTTCAGCCAATGGCACGAGTTGGAGGGCGGAACTATCATAAATGAAACACATTACTTGCTTTGAAGCCAAAGGGGAGAATTATATAACATGCAATGACATAGTTGTGAGATAGTGCTTTATTGGGTTTTATTATTATTATTTATTTATGGATTTACGCAGATTAATTAATTGATGAGATTCATCAGCGGGCGGAGCCCATGAGGGAAAATTCCCCATAATGCAAGGCTTTATTTGCAGGGAAAAGACATTAAACAAAGCCTTAGCTTGACTCAGCATTAGGTCAGTGAGTTTACCTGGGAGAGAATCGTCTTGTCTGCCTCGTTCTTTTTTTCTTTTTTCCCTCTGTTCCTTTTTTTATCTCAGTCTGTGAAAGAGGTCAGGTAATTGTCGCCGCTGAAGAAGTGCCCTAGTCTCGGAGTCGGAGTGTGTGTGTAGTTGTGTCTCTAAGTGTGTGTTCATATGTTTCAATGAGAAAACGGTAAGAAAGGGGATGGGGGTGGTGAGCAGGAGACAGATAAATGGAATGAGAGATGGAGGTGTCGACCCATTACTAGGCCATTGTCTGCCTGGTGTCTGCGGACTCGTCACAGAGCTTCCGATGCTCTGATTGGCTGTCTGAGTGTGCCCACCCTTCATCCCTGACCCTCCCCTCACAGGACACTTTGGTCTCTTTGCTGCTATATGTGCCACCACACACACTAAAAATCTTAAAATCATCATTTAGTTGATATGAAATTTCAAGCAGTGTAAACTTTTGTAAGTATCAATGTACTCTACTACTTGGTCAGTAACATTTTAAAGATATTCATACTTTTATTCATCAAGGATTCGTTAAACTAATAGTAAAGACAATTATAATGTTACAAAACATTTCTATAAAAAAATGCTGTTCATGTGAACTTTATATTCAGAAAATAATCCAGAAAAAAATATTGTTGCATTTACAAAGATTTTAAGCAACAAAATAGTTTTCAGCATTACTAATAAGAGATATTCAGCATATTAAAATGCTTTCTTAAGGATCATGTGACACTGAAGACTCGAGAAATGATTTCATTGCAGAAATAAAATATATTTTTATATATATTAAAATATAAAACAATTGGAATAATTTCACAATGTTACAGTTTATATATATATATATATATATATATATATATATATATATATATATATATATATATATATATATATATACTTTTATTATTATTTATTTTTTTCAATTGATCTGCAGAAAAGGCAACTCTTGAATGGTTCGACTGAATGTGTGACTGAATGTGTAATTTCTCAGTTAAGACCAGCACTTTTTTTGTATATAGCAAGGTGATTATGAACCAGTGGAATCTAAAAAATCTAAGGGGGCATATGCTTTAGTTTATACAGGTTTTACACTTCACGCTGCTTTTTGCTCGCTCACCTAAACAGCAGAAGTGGGGAACTTTGCAGAAACACACATTAGCAAGGCGTCATTGTTTGTCCTAGTCAACCAAAAAGTGTTTTTTCCAGAACCCCCTCTTGTGTTGGGCCATAGGGGTGTTGAGGTGTTGCCTCCCGTGGGCTCCACCCCTGCTGAGGTGTTAGCGGAGGTGCTTAATCTGCTTGATGGGATGTTGAGCTTAAACACTTCTCCTTCGATTAGAGATCTGCGCGTGTTGACAGTGAAAACCGCAGCAAGCATCACCTAAAACTGTCGGCTCACTGCCGGGTCATATCAACAACAGCTCCGAGGCAGGAAGCATGTCAGCTTGAAGCTAACTAACCGTCCACCTCTTTAACAACCCCGTCTCCCTCACACCTTCACTGGCACCCTATATACACCTTGTTAGTTTTGCACCTTGTTAGTTTGGCAATGACCACAACACACACACACACACACACACGAACAGCTAAAAACATTATCACCTCAAATCATACTCAGTTTCTTACTGTTCTTGGATGGTTTGACTTTATAATGCTACTGATGGACACAGTGAGTCTCAATCATCTATAATTGTGTGGATTATTTTAAGTTTAATCTTTGAAATTTTCAATCTCGTTTACCTTCAGGGGTTCCCCTACAACCCTCTTTTCTGTCATTTATCCCTCTTCCTGTAGACGTAGACGCTGTAGATTTTTCCTGTAGATTTGTGAACATGTTCACTAGATAAAACGGTAGTGAAACATGAACTTTTGTTTGCTCCATAGTGTTTATGGATGTTTTCATGATGAGTTGGCTACAGTGTTTGTCTACAGTTATGGTCCTTTTCTTCACAATAAGCCAAAACCAACACTCTTTGATAGAAAAAAGAAACAAACGACGAATAAAATGCCAGTGAAGTATTTATGTCTCTATAATTTTGGTGTATATCTGCATGTGTGTGTGATTTGTGTTTGTGGCATGAGGATGTGCACTAGTATGTGTTACTGTACACTCAATATTTTACTGTCTGGATAGATTTTCGGTTCTCAGTAGAAAAAGAAAACATTCTTAAATGCAGTTCTCACTGCCCTTATAGCCGCAGTTGCACAATGTGGGTTGTTAGTGTTTTCTTTTTTTTTTTGTGGGAAATAACGGGGATATTTTTAGTTTGTGCTTTATGTATCCAAGTGCACAAGCCAGGTTTATTAAATCACTCCAAGGTAGCGCAAAACACAAAGCAGATACCCGCGATCATCGTCTGGCAGAGAACAGACACTTGCTGTCTATCTGATTTCAATGCATTCAAGTGAGTGAAAGAGAGAGAAATATTGTGTTTATTTTAGTGTCCCTACTTACGTCTGTCTCCTGTACAAACTCCTGTAGCAGCAATGAAAGCTTGTTTCATAAGCCAGCTCTTCTTAAACCTGCTTATTTAACCTCTGCTTTGTATCAATAACAGGATTCAACTTTTTAATAGTTTTAGTAGACTTTTGCTATTTGAGCAACCCTTAACCCATGTATCGAACTTCATTGTGTAACTCATCCGCACCATTTTATATTTATGGATTTTATATATAGGTACGTTTGTCTGATCTGTACTGACTCAATGTGTTCATTATGTTATCTTTTTCAGATATGGACGAGTGTGAAAACGACTACAATGGTGGATGTGTTCACGACTGCATCAATATCCCCGGAAACTACAGGTGCACATGCTACGACGGATTCATGCTGGCCGATGACGGGCACAACTGTCTCGGTAAGAAATATATACACTCAGTCGTCTTTCCTGACGAATATACAGATGAGCTAGTCCCTCGTCATCTCTTTGCCCGGCTAACGACCTCTTTAGTGACCCCCCTTCGCAAACATAAACAAATCTGCCTCAGCGATCTCCGCTCAGCGCCTCGGAAAAGGCCAGCCGAGCCACGTCTAGCACCAGTATCCCATCCCCGTTGTGACAGGAGCACGCCAACAGGAACCTCGCGATTATTTTCATCTCTTAAAAATGTCACCGAAATGTCACCAGTGGCGCAATCGTGTCTAATTCCCAGAAATCGGCAGTCAGGTCCGATGTTTATATTAGTGGTTAAAAATGGAAGTAGGGGAAGAAAAGGCTGAGAGAAAATTAATAACTTGCCATCCCGTATTTATTGAAATAGTTCAAAGATGAAATTCCATGACCCGGAGAGTTAGGGCCGGGTCTCATGGTTTTGCTGGATTGCTGTGGGGATTCAGGAATTTGTTAAAAAGTGTGTTTTTTTGTAAAGAGTCTGTCTGCGTTACCCCTTTAAGTGAGTGCAGATGTGTCTTTGGTCGAAATCGACTTATCAACCTGAATTGTGGTGGCTTTTTGGTGTCATGGTGACTACAGTCCAAACATCAATGTCGCAAGAGGAAAAAGAGAGAGAGGACAGCGCTGGTGTGCGTCTGAGCAGCTGGATGAAGAACTTGAGCCGCTCTCATCTCATCTCTTCTCTGCTCTCATAATCCAAAGCAAATATGTGCACAGAGCCGAGTTTCAGGATGCTGAGGTCATCATTTTTCATTAGCCGCTGTAATGATGATGGATCCCAGAGCAGGACATCAGGGCTCAGACCTTCAGAGACCTTTAGCACCTCCTCCGTCTTGCTACATCATCTTGCACAATTGCTTTATACGGTTTTCCCTAATTTGTGTCTCTTTCAAAACCAACGAAGCAGTACAATGGAGACATCAGATAGTAGTAATTGCTTAGATATCACACAGTACTTAAAGGTAAATGTCTGTTCTTGGGACAATTTGGAAACACTTCCAAAAGAATGTGTAAAATCTGACTGGTAGAACAACATGTTTAAAACCGTGGGGTCGGAAGCAAGATTTGAGAAAGCAGTTATAGATTTATTTATGCTAATTTATTAGCATTCGTCATGTGGAACGGATTGTGAAAAGGGCTGTTGCTGAAAAGATTGCGGACATATTCGCTGAATTAGAGATGGTAAATGCCTAGTTGGCATTATGTATGAATTTGTGTTATCTGACAGTATGATTTTTAGGTAAACCATGACTCCACCCCTATAGCTGGCAATTTCATATGGATTTGTATGACCCAACTGATATGGTCCACCCCAACCCTACCCATAGTTGGAATCAATTTGTATGAATTTGCACGATCGGACTAATGTGAAACGTCCTGTTTGTAATGTTTGCACTACCTCCATTGTCCTCCATTGCTGGAACAAACAAACAGTCCAGCCCCTAAATCAAGCATTTTGTTGATACAATGTTGCGAACATTTGCTCTTTATTTTATCACAGTAGAGCTAATAAAGTCTGTCTTTGTTAAGCAGTCTAATGCATCCATACTAAATGCTTCCATAGATTGAAACTTCCCACTGTTGAACTAAAATAGGCAAGGTGCATTTAATTTATTTCTTTGAAAACTATATTACAATCATGCCTATAAAACCCAGGTATTACTACGATACAGTTTATAAAATCGGTGGTAATACCGAACGGTAATCTATCTCTATACTTCTTTCTTTCAAAATCAGCCCTTCATTTTTCACTTTCTGGAACTTTTCTTTTTATCCTCCTCTTAAAATCTCTCTCTCTTTCTCCCGTCCTGTCTTTGCACTCTCCCTCTCTCTGTATTTTCTTGGTTATCTTGGCTGTGGGTCTCTTTGGAGTAACTCCAGGCTGTTTCCCTAGAGGCGATAGACTTGCCTTCTATTTGACATCTTTATTGTGGAATGTCTCAAATACAAGTCTAAATGATGGCTCTGGGAACTAAGACAAGGCCGTAGAGGGCCATCAGCAGCACTGAGGGGGCTCTCCTGTTCGAAACCCCCTCCTTCTGCTGCTCTTGTTATGTCTTTCCCTCGGCTTCCAGTTTTCTGTGTCTGACTCGCTACATTTCTCTTGATTTCTTTCTGTCTTTTCTGACTTGTCTTCTCTGCTGGATTTAATCTGGTTCTGTCTGTCTTTGTCTCAGGCCTCTCCTCCACCTCTAGAAATAGATTGACACAGAAAAAGTCAATCATTTTAGAGATTTTTTCTCTCCCTGTCCTCTTCTTTGCATGCTGTCTTTTCTTTGAGTCAATTTTCATTAAATATAGCATTTGTGGCATGAAGTTTATTACCACATGAAATTCCAGTAAGTCTCTGTTTTTATAAAAGGGCTAAAATTGTCTTTCGGCAGATGAAACACTTTCTTGGTCAAAGAGAGCGTCATATGGCGCTTCGTCATGTTTCCTGTTACTCTCTCCTGTCTGCTTAATGCTGATGCTTCTCATTCACACATCATCTGTGTGTGTGTGTGTGTGTGTGTGTGTTTGTTTGCTCTTTCGAAGCCTTATTCATTCTCATTGGCGCTTTAACGTCATATGACATGTTCTCATAGCACCCTCATTGGCATCTGTGCACATTATGGCAAGTTCAGATGGAAGTGAAACCACTAGAACTATTGACTTTCTTGAAAGGTTAAATGAATCATGTTTATGATGACCTTTCCCGTCTCTTTTTTTTTGTGCTTTTGACATTCTCTTTCTATTTCCTTTTGTCCTAGTATGTATTGTTTACCCTTTTCAAAGATAATTAATGACTTCCTTGCTAGATTTGACTGGACGTAACGTAGATTTCTTACATTTTCTGATGGAAATGTGATTAGTTCATATAAAACCTTTCATCACATGAGTATCAAAATGTTGCTTGTTAAGATTATTTGTGTTATAATGCAATGTATTTGAGGTCCTCCATAAATCTTAACCATTTAGCATCATATTGTTTAGGGCAAAGCATCATATCCTCAGAAATTGTCTGACTTGTTGAATACAATTTCTGATAACTTATTATTGTACTTCTTTGTTTATGTTCTCAGCTACCAATAAATGTAGCGTTCAGCTCAGTTTTAAATCCATTCCCCAGATACCCGAGCCTCCAAATCAAGAGTAAAGCACATGGGATGAGCAAAAGCAATAGTGGTACTTGCCTTAGTGTGGCTTGTGCCACTGATTATGTTCTGCATAAACACACACACGCACACACACACTCACAGAGTGTGTTCAAACAAACCTACTGAGCGCTAACCAAACCGCAAGCTCTTTGAAACGGTACGGAAATCAGTGCTGTGGCTTGTTTGCCTGGCTGATCTTGTGTAGGAAGTCGTTTTAGATCTCCACATGTTAACAAGTTAAAGCTTTAATTGATTTAAGATTGGCTAATGGGGAGCTGATTAAAGAGCAATTTACTGCAGTTCCTCTGTCTTTTTCATTTCCATTCTTATTTGTTTTTTCTCTCCGTGCAGGCAGCTGGACTCAATGTGTTGATCATTTGGCTCTTTTTTTTATGAATGCCTGTGCTGCTGCTGCTGTTTATTTATCTTTTGGCTGCTTTTCCCTTCTCACTCTAACATCAGAATAGGGAGGAGAAGACTCATGTAGTTACAATTACAACAGGGGTGATGTTGTAACTGAGGTCACTTTAAACAAATGAAATCTCAGTACCGTTCTGTTGTGTTTACTTCATTTCACTTCAGTTCAGTTTATTTCATTTCAATTCAGTTTAACTCAGCCTTCTCTTCTCTTCTCTTCTCTTCTCTTCTCTTCTCTTCTCTTCTCTTCTCTTCTCTTCTCTTCTCTTCTCTTCTCTTCTCTTCTCTTCTCTTCTCTTCTCTTCTCTTCTCTTCTCTTCTCATTGCTTTGCTTTGCTGTACTTCTGTTCTGTTAGCTTCTGTTAATGTGATTTTGCTTTACTTCTGTTTTGTTCTTTTTGTCTCTTGTTCACTTCACATAATTTTGTTAAGTTTTTCACCTCTGTTCACTTCTTTTCAGTTCATTTCACATTTTTCTGTTCTTCACTTCTTCGTTTTAATTCTCTAATGGTCACTCGTTTTGCTTTACTTTACTTCACTTCTGTTCTGTTCTAATGTGCTTATTTTAACTTCTGGTTACTTCACTTCTGGTTTCTTTTCTCTTACGTTTCTGTTCACTTCACTTCACTTCAATTCTACTCTGTTCACATTTGTTGAATTCTTTTCACTCCACTTCATTTTACTCCCGTCCAATTATTTTTGGTTCTGTTTAGTTGTCGTTTCACTTGACTCTTTATTTCAGTTCACTTCTGCTCCCTTTTAGTTGTATTCACTTCACTTTAGCACGTTTCACACAGTGTTGATCCCATGCATTCTGTGTGAACTCACTATCCTCACTGATGTCAGCTTAGTGGAAAGATACACAGTGCGCTAGTGTATGATCATTATATATCACATCCTGATTTCGCATTTCTTTACGGAATTTTTGTACAGGATGTCCACAGATTCCAGAAAATCACTGACAGTGTGAACGAACCAGTGCATTTTATCAGTATACTTTCTGTGAAAGGGGTTATTTTGTCCTGCTCTATTCACCTTTTTTTCATTTCTCTTCTGTTTCATTTTGTATAGTCCTGTTTAAAGCTTCTATTGTTTCTGTTCTGTTCCATTTAGTTTATTTCTCTTAAGCTCACTTCAGTTCAGTCATCTCCTCTTGCTCTTCGATTTTTTCGCCTTCTCTTTTATTCTGCTCTGAATTTCTTTCTGTTTCTTCCTCCCTCATCTTTTCTGTCTCCCTTTCTTTTTCTCCCTGTTGTGTCATGTCATCTTAGATCTCCTCCAAATTAAAGTTTACACAAGAGCAATCAAACAAAACAAAAGCATTCTAGTTTAAACTCGCAGACTGGGATGCCAGGGCTCTTGTTTAAATTTTGGCAGAGAGGGCCTTAATTGAGAGATGACAGCTGAAATGTTATTTTTTTCCGTCCTTTTAAAGCAAGAGAGGGCTGTCACACTGATGATATCTGTTTCCATTCCCACATTAAACACGGCGCACAACACGCTCGCAGCTATAGAGTCACTCGAGACCAAAGCAGCCAACATGTCTTCTCCAAACCCTCATATCAAATATTACTCGCGTCCGTGAACTGACAAATGAGAAGCAAGCCACCACAACTGGATTGTTACATGTGGCAATAAAGAGATAAAAGCTTGTGATCTGGGTGGCCTCATAAGTGATAGGATTATTCTCAGGAGGAGAAATGCTTTTTATGGAGGAAAGAGAAACGGTAAAGGGAAAGTGGAAAGAATAGGCAGACAGCCTACAAAATAGCAACATGGCATTTCTTTTGGAAGTTTCATTAATTCTTTAAACACTTGTAAATGAAGATCGCAAATTATTTAGAGTGCGCTTTGGGGTAAAATCGAATAAAAGATAACTTGTGTATTTGGGGTGTTACATGGCAACATTTTCCCAAAGGAAAATTTTATTGCTCAAAGTTTGCTTTTATAGCTTAGGAGACCTGGGGGTTTTTGTTATGTTTCGGGTTATCATTTTTATCATTTTCATTTGGTCTGTCTCATATACTTCTCTTGAAAATCCACAATTTATTGTCAGTAAGGAATTAATAGTTTTTCTCTGTAAGGATTTCTGTTTCAATTAAATTACTTTTTTTTTTTTTTTTTTACTTTCTATTCCTCAAATAATCCTGAAAATGGCATTGGTTTCCACAAAAATATTAAGCAGCAAAACTGTTTTGAGAACTCATCTTGATCAACAAATCTGCATTTTAGAATGTTTTCTTAAATATAAGACTGGAGTAATTGCTAAATTCAATATATTAAAAAATAACAGGTATTTTAAATGGTAAAGTGTAACAAAATTACTCTTTTCACTCTGTTCTTGATAAAAAAAAAATTCACAGGTAATCTCAGACTTTTTAAAACCTACCACGTAGTACAAAAAGCTTTCGGTTCTTGGGGCAGACAGGGATGCCTCTGTGGACGAGGGCATAAAGACCCCCTCTCTCGATGCGGACAGTAGTTAATAGGACAGTAAAGGCCTTGCTGTCTTGGCTGCGTTAACGAGACGCCCCACGGATGCTAAAATAAGAGTTATGTCGACAGGTAAAGCCAGGAACCACATAATAAACCACTGTTACCAAATTAAACTGCGGTTGTGTCTGCATGTTGTGGATGGAGATTACTTGTATGTGTATGTCCTACATTCATGCGTCTTTCAGCTCATGCGTATTATCGTCATTTATTCAAAGAAAAAATAGCACGTCCAGACTTAAGCAAAGACGTTAGCCCAAATAAAGCATACATACCAACAAGATCCACTCAGGACACAAAAGCCTGAGTTCATTAGACAGTTAGTCTCCTTCAGCTCAGTAGTCTTAGCTCGTAAGCTACACGGGAGAAGATAGTGAAGTCATTGGGTTGGATAGAGTGCTTTTGTGCCACCACGCACAGGCGCTAACGGCTGTAAAGGTCTTTACGCACACAAATAAAGAGCTTGTAAAACTGGCTGCCTCTCAACGCACTCCAAACAGACTGGGCAGTAAACATAAACACACGTTCACATTAGCTGTCACACAGTGGCGTTATCAAAAGACATGTAAACGTGACACAGTGTGTTGAAACAGTCACTGCAGTCTCTATCTATACGCAACAGGGACTTTAGCGTGTTTGTGAGCGCCGTGCGGATAATTCACCTATGACAGTGGAGGAAACTGGCATGTTGTTTCCACACCTCATTTACAGAAGCTTTGATGGTCATTCAACCTTCCAGTTTATACCATTCAATGCGAGTTATGTAAGTAGCTTGTAAACAATAGAACAGGATTTTACTAAAACAAGGAGAATGGAGACATACCTGCAAACAATTTGCCATGTATGTATTCATAAATGTCACGCAATTATTTTCCATACTCTTTCTAAATGTAACTTTTATTGATGCCATTACTATATTGTTGTTTTCTACGATGCATTTTATAAGAATATGCAGACATTCATCACTTGTTATTATTTTCCCTCTTAAAATATGATTTAGGGCATGTATTTCTTACGGAAGTGTCGGTATTAATGTACTGTGTGATCACATGGAAGCTCAGTAGTTAAAATAAAACAAAATGTAGCTTTGATATTTACTAGTAACTTAAATGTTATGAGTATGCTACCAGAATTGAATGCTGTCTGTTCAGATTATAAATATATAAATTGTTTTGTTTTAGATCTGTTTGGTTCCATTTGGTTTTTAGTTTTTGCACTTGGTTCCATTTTGGTTTTTGTTTTGTTTGGGTTTTAGTGTTTTTGCTTGATTTAATTTGTCTTGCTGTGTATTGCTTGGTTTCATTTTCCTTTTTTCTTTGTTTGGTGTTTTTTTTTTTGTATCATTATTTTGGTTTGTTTTGGTATATTTTTATTTTTTTTTTTGTTTCATTTGGTTCTGTTTGTTCTGTTTTTTGTTGGTTTCATTTGGTCTTTGTTTTCTTGGGGGATTGAGTTGGGTTCATTGTTTTAATTGATTTTGAATTGGCCTTTTTTTTTTTTTTTAGCTTTGTTTGGGTTTTTGCTTCTTCTTGTTTTACCTTGTTTTGTTTCGTTTAACAAAATACTGTAACACGACCAGCATGAGCATGTGAATTCTAAGGATAATCCCCTTTAGTGGTCTTCATGTATCTATGGTGATTATGGACCTGTAACCTCTAGCCTGAAGTGGGAAAATATGTTGTCATGAACGTTCAGCAGCGACGAGTGACAGAAGAGTGGCAGTGGTGTTAGTCCGAGACATAATAACACCCCTGAGAGAGAGTTATGGGCTGCCGACTCCACAGAGGCAGGTTGCTGTGTTAAGGCTGCATAAAACTCACTCATGTGTGTTACTGGTCTCCAGTGTCACGCTGTTACTCAAACCAACATACCCACAATGGCATTTATAGAGCTGTCAAAGACAAAGCAATGGGCATACACACATACAGCCTAGACTTATCCAGACAGATTTTAGTTTAGCCAGAGTATTTAAAAAGTAACGATTTAGTCACTACCGATGGCGGATATTGCTTTATATTTCTTTTTGAAGCTGGAACGATATCTGTTTACTGGTTTATTTGTCTGTGTTTGGAATCTCGAATATCAAACTACTCATTTAATCAGCATTCTTGAGTAGCTGCATTCTTCCGTAAGCGATAGTCTCCGGGAGCAAAGCAAAGAAAATCAGCTCTGGATAAACAAACTTTGTTGCAAATACCTGAGCTGAGCCCACTTTGGTTACGCAGAGAGACAAAGCATGGTGGTTTTGCCCAGATCCTTGTGCTTGAATGACTGTGTTTGTGTTCTTTGTAATGACCGTGTGTGTTTGTGTCTCTTTAGATGTGGATGAATGTCTGGACAACAACGGTGGCTGTCAGCAGATCTGTGTGAACACCATGGGCAGCTACGAGTGCCAGTGCAAAGATGGCTTCTTCCTGAGTGACAACCAGCACACCTGTATCCACCGGTCGGATGGTGAGTCTTACTCTTTTAATACTACTTAGATGAGCCAGTCATTGCATGCTATTCTATTCTGTTCTATTTTATATTACATTAGATTTTATTTTTAGTGCATCCAAAATAAAAGTTTTGGTTTACGTTATATGTGTGTGCTGTGCATATTTATTATGTACATGTAAACACATGCATGCATATATTTACAAAAAATATGTTACTTTTTATATTAAATATATTTAAATATAATAATATTTTGGATGTGATTCATTTCTTGACAGCACTAATTCCATAAAATCTAACTGCATTTTAATCAATTGCCATTTGTTGAGTTTTGAAAGAATGAAAAGATGACAACAAAAAAGACAGGTAACTTAATAATGTTGGTCTGATTATTAAAACATTTGAATTATCATTAAATTATATTATTACTGTTGTTATTATTATAAAACTTATATAAATGTAATTGTACATGCTTTAAGATATAAGTCAGTTATAAATGCATAGAAATATTTAACTGCATAATAAAATGTTTTCAACGTATATCATAGGTTCAGTGTTTTGGTATTATTATAATAAATGCTATTTTTGGACAGTTTGTGACATGTTTATGAAAAGATACTTGTGCTTTGCTTGTGGCAAAAATTGTCATAGTTGTGATAGTCTGTTACTTTCACATTTATTTACGATATTACTCTCTGGTGAAAGATTTTTATATACTTTCTGGCTATTTTCTTGTTCTTTTCGTGTGTCCATGTCTGCTCTATAATTCTCACTGTGGCTTAAGAACATCCAATTCAGCGACATCTCACTTCTGTACTTGAACCCTGGACAGAGCTGAAGGTCAGAGGTGGAAGTTGAAGGCATGAACGCGCAGGCGGCCAGCGGGCATGTCTTTGTGTGTGCACGGTGCATTCGGTTCAAATGCTTGGTAAAGTCAGTTGTGACGTGTGACTTTGTGACGTGTGCATGTGCAGATCATGCGACCCTCTTGTGCTTTCTCATTCCGCCTGTCAGATTTAACTAATGATGCTTCTCCACGTCGAGGCGGATGCATTCCCACACACTACGCAAATCTAAATGATTCGCACACATAGTCATGAATGAGAGTGGGTTGCTTCGTAATCGCATCTTTGATGTCTCTCACAATCATGTGTGGAATGTGGAGAGGAGTGTACACGACCCCCTTCTTTTCATCTTCTACTAGTTTTAAGGCTTTGTTCAGAATATATATATACACACACACACACACACACACACACACACACACTACCAGTGAAAAGTTTGGAATCAGCAGGATTTATAATATTTCCTTATATTCTTCAAGGCTGCATTTATTTGATAAAAAATACATTAAAAAGTAATATTGTGAAATATTTTTACCATTTAAAATAATGCCTTTCTATTTGAATATACTTTCAAATATAATTTATTTCTGTGACGCAAAGCTGAATTTCCATCAGTCATTATTACTCCATTCTAAAGTGTCACATGATCTTTCATAAATCATTTTAATATGCTAAGTTATTATTAGAATTATCGATGTTGGCAAATATTTTCTTTGAAAATTACAATACTCTTTCATGATTTTTTGATGAATGTAGAATAGCATTTATTAAAAATATAAATCTTTTCTAACAATATAAATCTATAAATCAATTTAACAAATTCTAGATAAAAGATTACTAAAAAAGGAATACTAATTTACTGTTTTATTTTTTCAAGAATCCTAAAAAATATCACAGGTTCCAAAAAATATAATGCAGCACTACAGTTTCCAGCACTGATAATAAATCAGCATATTAGAACGATTTTTGGAGGATCATGTGACACTTTAAAGTGGAATAATGACTGATGGAAATTCAGCTTTGCATCAGAGAAATGTATTTTAAAGCATATTAAAATAGAAACCCATTATTTTAAATAGTAAAATATTTCACAATATTATTATTATATCATTTTATTTTATTTTATTTTTTAATCAAATAAATGCAGCCTTGATGAACATAAGAAACATCTTTAAAAAAAATATTACAAATATTACCAATTCCAAACTTTTGACTGGAAGATAGAACCAGTCAGGAGCTGGCAGAAAAATATGGAATATAAGTGGGTTAGAGAAACAGAAATGCTCCATATTTGCTTTTTGGGAAGCCCATAACTCTATTGGTGAATCTCTGGTCCTGCAAGTATTTTTACTTCAAAAGCAAAACTTTGGTAAATACTGTAGTAGTGTGTGTGTGTGTGTGTGTGTGTGTGTGTGTGCGCACATTTTTTATGTGAATGCGTGGTACATTTGTGTACTTGTCTGTAAACAAGCTAAAGGGTTGTTTTTGTGGATAGCTAACTGATGTGCTGTGGCAGTCCTGGATGGCTCTGCACGCTACACACACACACACACACACACAGAGAGACACACACACACACACACAGCTCTATATATCCACTGTAAACAGAAAAGGAATCAGAAACTCTCCACTGGAAAGACTGGGCATCTATTACAGCTACTAATTGTATAAGGAATACCGTTTTGCTCAAAGACGATAAGAACCTCAACATAAATAAATAAATGAAATTAAAAAAAAAAAGAGCCAATGATTATTTTTGAAAATCTTTTTTTTTTTTTTTTTTTTTTTTCACGACTTTATTTTTTTGTATGTTTTATTTTTTTATATTTCTTTTATATATTTTATTTAGACTTTTTGTTTTATTATTTCGTTTTAGTACTATTTGACATACAAATTTTAAAATAATTTATAGAACAATCATAAAAGGTTGTAAAAAGTAAAGATTAAATTAGTCTTACCAGATCAAGAAATATGCAGAAAATATCCAGGTTTCCACTTATAAAAATATCCAGGTTTTTAGGCAAAACCTAAATGTATTATTACTATTATTATTATTATTATTATTATTATTATTTGATATATTAATATATGTAATAAAATAAAATTATTACTAATTTAAATTCAAGTTTATAATGTCGGATAGAAACAACAGCTTTCATTCATTGTTTGCAATTTCGTTTGGTGCTGTTAGTGGTGCAGAAATGACACACTGCACCTTTAAGCCCGCGTACAGTCTTCCTCATCTGCCTTGGTCTCACAGTCAGACACACTGATTACAAACAGGCAAGCTTTCACACGTTTAATCTCACCCTAAATGAACCTCTCACCTTCCTTCATCACCCTCACTCATCAATAGTGTGTGTTTGGGAATATGTGTGCATGAATGTGTGTATGTTTCATGTTTACAGTTCGTCTGTCACCAGTATGGCCCATTGGCTCGTGTCTAAGACTTACGTATATGTGTGCGTGAGTGTGTGAGAGAGAGATGTGTGGTGTTGTGTGTTTACAATTCTTCACTCACCAGTGCGTCCTACTGGCCTGAGTCTAGCGCAGTGTTGTGTGTGTGTGTGTGTGTGTGTGACATTGGCGCCGTCTGTCTGCTGTGGAAAACTAGAGCTCTATAAGAGGCCATGTTCTTTTGACTAAAGCTTCCGTCAGTTCTGTTGACCTGTGAGGGTCACTGTTTTACTGTATGTCCACTTCTACAGCACCTCATATAGTTTATGAAAAAATGCGGTTTACAGCAGTTGTTGTGGTCTACTTATAAATATGCATAATTGAACAACCATATGCAATCTGAAAAATATGCTATCTATCTGCATGTCTGTGTATATCGATCCATCCCTCAGTCTATCCATCCATCATTTTGTCTGTCTATCTGTTTATCGCAATGAGTAGAACTAGTAAGACACATCTATGTGCAAGCACACACACACACACACACACACAGAAGGAAACGATATGCGAGCTGTCGGGGACATGTTTCCATTATTGTTTTTTTTTTTTTCTTTCATTATTCTTTTTTTATAGTTGTGTCTCAAACATTCCTGGGAAAGGGTGACTATTGTTTTTTTGGATGCCTCTAGTTTACACAGTTATAAACTGAGTTTCTGCTCCAAATGGCCCAGTGCCACTGACGGAGGAGTCAGAATAGCCTAACCTAGTGAATGTAAACCTTTCACTTTCTGTCATCTCTATTCCCGCTCGGGAGAGAAACAGATTGTAGATTATTTTTTATTGCAGTATCAGTCCTTCTTATTTGCTTGCTTTTTCTCTCTGTAATGGATAGCAGGCCGGAGAGCAATATACATGCATCTTTAAGGACACGTATTACCAATATATATATTTTTTATTATTGCCGTTTTTATTCAGTACCGCGTTGAATGCCATCACGTACCTAGTCAAACTTTATCTGACTTTAGATAAATTTCGATCAAGCTGCTGTAGCGTGTTTTGCTGACCCGGGCGGTCCGGTTTGAAAATGAATCCCTGGCTCCTAATGGGATTTTAAATATGGCACAAGATGTCCCCACATGTTGTGAAAATAATAACCTTGTAAATTCTTCTCAACCGCTGAAATCCTGGCACTCTTTGTGGGTTGTAAATTAGGACTTTACTTTTTTTTGTGCCCTGCCAACAGCCCGTCGGCTTCATCAGACTCAGAATGGTAGAGGTAACCAATTGGTTTGGCAGTGTAGTGTGAATGAATCAGAACCTTTCCTAAATATTTAAAGGAATATTTCAGCTAAAAATGAAAATCCTGCCCCTATTTACTCGTTCCAGACCTCTATTCTGTTATTTTTCATGTTAAACAAGAAGAGAAATTTTAAAACTGACCTGCATGTATAGTGACCATCTGACAAGCTCCCAAACTGACAAAAAAAAGCAGTGTACATGCACGAACTATGTGACTATATGACATGACAAGCTTCAGGTCTATCTACGTGTCTCTCTTTTTCTCTCTGTCTGAGAAAAATCATTAATGTGTTGGCTCACCCCAGCGCCACCCCTACTGTTCAGACGCTGGCGGAGAAATGCAGGCTGATGATTTACGAGCATATGAGTGGAATACGACCCAAACACACACACACACACTGCAGTCAATACCTTGATAGAGACAAATTATCACATCTACAAGATCCTTCTTAACGTGGATGTTTCCTACACCTGTTGTAGATAAAAAAAGAAGGTGCTCGAAATTTCTCAGTTGAAACCCTTGCAGATAGTCTATATATTAGATGTTTGGGGTCAATAAAATTTATATATTTTTAAAATATTTAAAAATTGATAGTTAAAATAATTAGAATCTGACAAACCTTTGAACCTTAAAATAAAAAGTACAAAAGTTAAAACTTAGATATTAAAGAGGTCATGACACAAGAAAGCAAATTTCCTTTATTTTTAGTGGGATAATATTTCTAACTGGACAGTTTATTTTTAATGGCATTCCAGATTGTGTTTGAGTATTTTGTTTTGTAAAAGAGACACCGTGTCATGGAGAGTTCACAAAGAAACCTTCGTTATGCATTATTTAAAAATGCTTAGTCTAGAAATGACTATTTTATTTTCATCATGTTGTAAAAACACTTGCATTCAATAGAGAGGGGGTTTTTATAGGCTACTGTTTTCTATGCAATGATGTTAGTCGTAACGGTGGCTGATTGCTCACAAGCCTTAAATGACCCAACCATTAAAACAGGTTGCTTTAGAGAGAGGATCTGAAAAAGAATTGAAAATAATATTTTTTTCCCCACATATTAATTCGTTTTTTGTGGAAAAAAATACAAGTAAACTTCAAGGAACATGTAAAAAAAAAAATTTAATTAGCCATGTCATGACACCTTTAAGCAACACAACTGTTTTCAACGTAAGAGATATTATTAAAACTGAAAATTTTAAATAAGAAATGTAGTTTTCAATTATGCTGTTCTACTTGAATGACGTTCAGAAAAATCTGTCACCTCTGTATCAAAAATTTCACATTTCTCTTTTCACTTACTTTTCGTTTTTATTCTCTCGCTTTCTTATTCTCAGTCCTGAGGAGTATAATATGAGAAAAGAGGGGGATGAAACAATAGTATAAACAGTAGAAGCCAATGCATTTATTTGGAGTGTGTGAGGAGAGGAAGTGGGCGAAATTAAGCCACACACACAAATGTTCAGTAATAATATATTTTATGCTGTTTTCATTAAAATACCAGCATTAAACTGGAAAAGTGTGTGTGCATGTAAGTGTTTTAAACCGTTCACTCAAACACTGCCACCCGCTCTTGTTCCGAGTCGCCAGCAAACATCCTGCTCTGATGCTGGAATCCTGCAGGGTCACGGCAAAGGTCAAAGGCCACAAGCATAGTTGTGCTTGTAGTCCTAGTGATGCTGTTTTTTTTTTGTTTGTTTTTTACGAAATGGTGAATGATTTCGGACTCTGAAGTGTCTTGACTGGTGTGTTGAACAAACTATTTCGGTCCTCTCATCGAATCTTGGGCCACATTTAGGGTGGAAGTACTTTGATTGAACTGTACCAAGCACACACGCTGACTTACAAACACATGCACATATACTTTGAGGCGCTGACAGCGAGTGGGCACTGAAGCTCTCGCCCACCGTCTTCCGCTGGTTATAAATACTGTGATTAAATATTAGCTTTTGAGGTGAAGTAAACTTCATAGGGTTCTGCATTTCCTCATTTGCTCTGTTTTTATAGTTTTCGCCCTGCCTTTTCCCTAGCAGTTTTTTCCAGAGTGATGTACTCTGACTGATGCAGGTGGAGTCATGTTGGTAGGAGGCACGGACTGGCTATAAGGAGCATCGGAACTTTTCCCTTGACTTGAGGGCCAGCTGTCGAAACCTGTTTAAATATACAAAGCAAATATACTTAGATTTAAAGGAAGAAAATATTCTCAGGCTGGTTCATTTAAAGGGACTTCTCACCCCAAAGGGAGAATTCTGTTCGTTTTTTGTTTTTTTTTTGTCTACTAAAAGGTTGAAAAGTTGCAAAAAAAAATCCATTTGTAGACTTTAAATCTTATAAAGTCATATGACAACTTTCACTTATAATCTATTGCAACAGAAGGTTGAGAACTGGTTCAGTGCCAGATATTCAGACTAGTTTTGTAAACCAAAATAAAGTCTTACACATGACCCTTTTACTGTTTATTCATTTCTTCAATTATTTAATTATTAATTTATTTACAGGTTTATTACAGTAAAATAAAAACGAAAATGTGTATGAAATTATTAAGCCATTTACCAAAGCAAGATTTCTTTTTTAAATGTAATTTAACCTGTTGTACTAAAATAACAAACTGAAATTCAAATAAAAATAATAAAAACCAAATAGACATATAACGTAAACTTCAAAAAAGATAAAACAAACTTAAATAAAAACAATACAAAAAATTAAAGCTTTAGCTAAAATAGAGAATAAATGAAAACTATAAAAAATATAAACAGATTAAATGTTAATAAAAATTATAAACGTATCCTGATACTAACATAGCACTGTTTATGTAGTAATATATATTTAGTTATATTTAAACGTTAATTTTTTAAAAAACTGTTTATCTCTTTTAATAAAATTAAATTATGTTATGGATGTATAGTATGCAATACAACATATCTAAAAATGCTCTAAAATTCAGTTTGTATACTAGCGGGGAATTATCTGCTGTGGATTGGAGTTGCAGGGAAAGATCATTGGTTGTATTTTTAGCTCCAGTACATCTCCATTTGGTAGAGGTGTGCAGGATTAGAGGTGTCCCAAGTCCAGCTGTGGTGGGGGTTTTTTCCCTTCGGATTCTCTTTCTCTCTGTTTTGCTTTCGGACTCTTTCCTCCCTGAAGACAACAGCTGCACCGTGTCAGGATAGAGGCTTAAAGTGTGTGTTAGTGTATGATCACACTAAAGTCACCAGGTCTTTGTAAGCTTCAGGAAAAGAAATAAGCAGAAAGAAAATAGAATCACACGCAGAACCTGAATACTTTCTCCAATCACTGTGACATCATTAAGGGTCACTGGGTTAGCTGGGGAACGTTCCAGAAAAAGGTCCACTTTAATGTTAACCGTAATTAATAAGCTTGTGTGTGAGAGTGTGTGTGTGTGAGAGAGAGAGAGAGAGGGAGAGAGAGAACTTGTGACGAGCTGTTAAGAAAGCTTGTGTTTGAATAAGAGATTGGGGAGGGTTTTGGGAAAAGGCTGTTTTCTGTTGAAGGACATCAATGGTTGCTGGTGAAAAAAGAGCCTCATTGAAATTCATGGCTTAGTACCTATAGCATTGTGCATTTGGAGAGAGATTGAAAGTCTGACAGATTTCAATTAAAATGGCATTTACAAGAGATGGGAAAAAGGGGGCCTGTGGATATTTGTGTGTGTGCGTGTGTGCTTATGTATAGGTAACTGATTTTTAAAGTTTATTTGTTACTTAAAATGACAGAAAAGATGTATCCCTTCAAACTTTACATTAACCAGGGTTTTATTGTTACTGTGAAAATGATTACACCACTTCCTGTTTGTCAATTGGACATTTTTAAATGTTTATAGTTAGTAATATTAGTTACAGTTTTTTGCATGTGTCCAAAACAGTCATAATTTAGTTTCTAACTACCCTTTTAAACCGTTTTATGATCATCAAAATTAAGAATGCTACTGTGCCTTTAAGATAAAAATGTAATTTTGCATATAAAAAATGATTGGTTTTCCGCTCCAGTTTACTTTAAAATCTGCCCAAAAAAATATTAGATAGGATTCATATTATAAAAATTATTACAAAAGAAACTGCCAGAACAACTCGAGGTTTGTTTCCTTGTGAGAAAGTTCAGTTTTATTTTCTAATGATTATACAATTTTTATTTTACATTGACACTTTAAATGCAGCTTAAAATTCAGCAAGGCAGCCAAATCACTCCTTAAAGGCATAGTTCACTTTGAAACAAATTTTTTACAATTATCAGCTTCTAAGCATCTAAGGTGTAGGCATGTTTTTTTCTTCATAAGATCCAATTTTCATATTTTTAAGTCAAACCGTTGTAGTCTGTCAATCATATAATGGCCGGTATAGAGAACTTTCTCTATGAGAGGGAAAAAAAAGTGCACTCAGAAATCCAAATTAAACCATACTCCATCGTAACGATACATTGATGGCCGATATGAGTGGTTTGTGTGAGAAAACAAACAGTACTTACACTGTCCCTTTAATATTTCTGTGTAAGCTTCACCTGCTAAAACAGAAGTTTTCCATCCTTATAAAGAGTTGTCGGATGTGGAGGCTGTCTTCAGAGGTCTTTTATTTCAAATTTATCAACATTACGTTGATGTTCATAGCTGCAAAGACAGTTTCCCCATCCTATTCTCTCCATCTATGGACATCTGAGACCGTTTCTTCGGGCCAGTACAGTACTTTCTTAAGCTGTACTGTAATTGGTGTATAAATTATTATACGTTCGACTTTAAAAGGTGGCTTCCCTTTTGACATTGCATTTGGGGCTTTTAGAGCACTTATTTTAAGTGGTAGGTTTATGGGCAACAGAGCACATGGACACACAGAGTGCATACTGATATTAAACACGTATGTGCATGAGCCGGCTGTCTTTTTCTCTCAAGCACTCACTTAAAATTTCCTGTAATTGCATTTTTTTTCCTCACATATTCTTGAGTGCTGCTGTGGATATACACAGATGGAGGAACGACAGTCTAAGGTGAAAGGGGTCAATATTTGGTTTTCCTTCCTGTCTGTGCTCCTGTGACAGCCGTGTGGCGTGTTTAAAACTTTAGCCGGGCCGAAGGTCTTATTTGATCTCTAACACTTCCAGTTAAAACCCAGCGAAGCCTCATAGTAGTATTAGGCTGCTAGTTGCGGGTTGATAGTAAAAGGTGCTTCATAGTAGCACAAATTAACACTCTCTTACTCTTGTGTGAGAAATGTAGCAGATCTCTTTGTCGTTTAAAGGTTTGACGACCTCTTCAAAGTCCACGTTAATTGGGCACATCAAGGTGTCCTCCAGGATGTCCACAGAAAAGCTGCCCACTTTAGGCTCTGTCCTGAGAGCACTTAGCGCTTCTGAAGAGGCTACGGAGGGGGCAGAGATGCAAGAACCCGCCATGTTTCCACGGAGACTTGCTTTTGTGTACACACACATTCTTTACTCATTGTTTGGCCTGAAGATGAGGAGGATGTCCATTAGAGAAGCCCAACAGTTTCTCTCTGTCATCCCTTGTCTGCGTCTTTCATTCTGGGCTTTTATGTTATCGTTTTGTTTAGGAAACTAGGAGGGTTCGCTCAGGACGGTGAGATGCTATGTCTGATAGCGGTGCTATACTCTACGTATAAGATCAAAGGGGAGAAAAAGGCTAATTGGAAATTCTGGCCTAAATTGTCAGTTTGTATATATACACACTGCTGTTCAGTTAGATTAGTGTTTTTTAATGTCTTATGGGTCTCTTATGCTCAACAAGGCTGTATTTATTTAAACAAACAGAAGGAAGGAATTCTAATATTGTGACGTTTCATCAGCCATTACTCCAGTCTTTATGAGTCACATGATCCTTCAGAAATCATTCTCACATTCTCTGATTAATTATTGAAACTGTTACGTTGCTTTATATTTGGAACATGCAATGCATTTTTCTTTTTCTTTTTTTTTATGAATAAAAACAGAAATGATTTAAAATAGAAATATTTTCTAACAATGCAAGTCTTTACTTTTTATCCATTTAATACGTCCTTGCTGAATAAGAGTATTCATTAGTGTATATTGTAACACACAATTTCTATTTTGAATAAACACTGTTCTTTATAACTATTTATGTATCAAAGTACCACAGGTCCTAAAAAAATATTAAGCAGCGCAACGATTTCTAACACTGATTATAAATCATCAGATCAGCATATTAGAATGATTTCTAAAGGATCACGTAATGGACAGACTAAGTAACGATGCTAAAAATGCATTATAAAGAATACTACAATAGAAAACTGTTATTTGAAATAATATTTCACAAATATTAAGTAAATACAGCCTTGATGAGCATAAAAAACAAGCTTTCAAGCTTAATAAATTACACAAAAGCAGATAAAAAGGTCAAAAATGTTTCAAAGACTTGAACAAAAACAGTTTAGTGACAAGATTTGTTGAACTGTAATAACTTTTTGCTCTGTAAATCATACATAGTGAACATGCTGTCAGAAGATTTGCAATATAGTCACTTTCATGACACTTTTATGGTCTTATTTTGAAGCATTATTGCTCTGTTTTATTTTTTAATTATTATAATACATAATTGCATAATAAATGCAATTAGAAAGCTAATAATCAACCAATATGTTCTTCATAGTTTCTCTTTTTGTCTTCTCTGGAAGAAATGAAGTCATATAGGTTTGGAATGATATGAGGGTGAATAAATGATGACAGAAATTTCATTTGTGGGTGAGTTATTCCTGTGGGTGAAACAGGAGAGAGATTTTGCAATCTCAGAGGAAAATAGAGAAAACAGTGAGGTTGTTTGCTGAGCATGTTGTCCATGGAGAGAGTCTTTGTGTGCGCTTCCACGGGTCAGCCGGTGTCAGTGTTGTTCTACGTGTGAAAAAAGGTCCTGTGGCAGAAACATTAAACTAATTTACACCACTCATAAAAATCACACGCTCATCTCCAGGAGCCTGTCAGAGGAGTGTTTGTAATGGGAGGATTACACGACTGTAACTCAGCTTTCTCTCTCTGTCTTTCTTTCGGTAGATGGGATGAACTGTATGAATAAGGACCATGGCTGTGCCCATATCTGCAGAGAGACTCCCAAAGGCGGTGTGGCGTGTGAGTGCCGCCCCGGATTTGAGCTAGCCGAAAATCAGCGTGACTGCAAATGTATGTATCAGCTTAACAAAACTTCTCTTTTTTAAAGATGTCATACCTAAATGATGTAATTCCTGTGCAGAATATGTATTATTTAGAAAAAATTTATATAGTAAATTCATTAAAATATGTGTGTGTGTGTATATATATATATATATATATATATATATATATATATATATATAGAGAGAGAGAGAGAGAGAGAGAGAGAGAGAGAGAGAGAGAGAGAGAATGTAGAATTATTATTTGAAAATGTTTATTTATTAATTAAATAATTTTATAATATTATTGTGTTAATTAATAGTATTTTTAAATTGTATTTGATTGTATTTATTTCTGGTATAAAACCTTTGATAAAAGGAAAAAAAATACTTTGAACGATTTAAAATGTCCACATAATTAAAATTGATGTAGCTACAAATTATAATGCCATCATGTATGTATTGATCTCATCCAAGTTAATGACACTTGTTTAGATTCTTTTCAAGTGGTATGAAAAATCCCTTCGTTTTTCCTTTCGGTCACAAGTTGGCTTCTCAATATACATCTCAAAGGAAAACGGCTGGTGGCATCAAAGCTAAACAACAGGTTTACGGATTGATTTTAGTCTGTCCTCTAATACTGATCTCTCCTTAAACAAACCACCTCAGCCACTGATCTGTCAAGGACATATTAGTTATAGTGCTGTGGCTCTGGCCTGAACATCTGGAGAACTTTCATCTACAATTCGTCATTCTTCTATTTTTAATGCTAGTGGGAAAACCGTGGACCAAAGTCCTTGAAATTCTTGAAAGTATTGCACAATGTATTAGATGTGAAATATCTGGTCAGTCTCTTTGTCCAGCCAAAGCCTTTTGACATCAACAAAAGATACTGGCCATATTTAGTTTCCTTTGATGGGGTTGTTTTGCTATACTAAACGTACAAGATTCTATACGTTTTTATTTAGCCTTTTTCTTCATCTGCTAAACATGTACCTTGATTAAAAGGGTGTCCATGGCGGTACACTTTTCTCTTTAGCCCTCCTTACAGTTCTTGTGTGTTACCAGTGACATGTAACTATGGAAATGGTGGTTGCCAACACACATGTGATGACACCGACGTGGGGCCCGTGTGTGGATGTCATCAGAAATATGCCCTGCATTCGGACAGCAAGACCTGCATTGGTAAGTCTCTCTCTCATACACACACACACACTGCCGTTTAACTCTTCTAGCAAAGTTCTTCATGGAAATCTTGGCCTCGTCGTATTTACACAATGAGCACAGGGGAGAGAGTGAGGTGAGTGAGCTTTACCAGGGTTATAAGTGCAAGGCTGTTTCTGACAGATTGGACAGAATGTTTGTTGAAGGAGTTTTTGTAGAGCGGCCGAATGGTCCATATCACAGTTTCCGCACCGAGGGTCCCGGTATGCTGCGGTGAGAGAGTGCATTGGGTACGGCTAACCCCAAAGATTGGCCTCACGTCTCAAAGACGAGCACCCCACATCCCAGCCCATGTGGCATCCAGGAACGCACTGCTTCCTTGTGGTTTGAGACTCTGTAAACATATGCATTTCAATTGTAGCGTCCTTCAGTCATGAAGCAAAGACATAGTTCACCCAAAGATGAAGATTCTGCCATCATTTACTTGCCCTCATAATATGCCAAACCTGTATGACTTCTTTTCTCCTACTGAATGTGAAAGGAGATTGGCACATCTCTTTCTACACTAAGAAATGAATGAGTGAAGGCTGTTGAGCTGCAAAGGTGATAGAAAAACGCAACTGAAGTGGTCTCAAATCTCGTTTTTGCTCACAAATAATTCTAGTGTGATTTTAATTGTACAGTGTTTGAATGTGCACAAATGATTTTAAAATAATTTAAAATTGAATTGAGTATACTCATCAAAGCATATTTTTACATATAGATTGCCTAAAGTTCAGTTTATGAATAGTTGCGTAACACTATTAAATATAATCTTTATTTCAGAAGGACTATTCCTTTTTGCACTTGTAGTTTATAATGTTATAATGTCTAAATTTACTAAAAACTTTTTCATTGTGCATACAAATGAACCTTAATCAAACTATAGTTGGGTTGTTTTGATTAGGTTAAAAGATAACTAAAAAATACAGCTAGCTAACATGATTTTTGATTGAAATATCTTCATATATTTGGATATTTGTAACATATACATAACAGAATAAATATTTTGGCTCATCAGTATTAGTGAACATGTATCTTTTTAGTTTAGATACAAGAGAAGTATAATTATTTTGTCTGATGAAGCTGCTAAAATGACCAAAAACCACTTTAAAATCCATGATAATGAGAAGAGAAAACTTAGAGATTGACCTCATGTTTCCTGTTTCATCTGCAAATCCCAGCCCATGTGGCATTTATGAGAGCATCAGATCTGTATGGCAGTGATTTCCAATGCTTGCTTTAGCAGTTAGGGCTAATTCAATGATGGAAAAGCCCATTAGTTTTGACACTCAGGGAGCGATGCCGCTAATTTGGTCATTCATCTTCTCGTCTGGCTTTCATGCTCTCATTGTCTCACGCACTCAGCTCCATGCGACTATTAGAGCAGAAAATGAGACTTCTGATGTATCTTTGCTCTAGCAAAAGTACGTAAGGGTGGGTTGGGTGAGAGAGAGATGTGTGTACATGTGTCGGTTCGGGAAGATGAGCTTGATGATGGAAATTTCATCGTTGAACTCTCTGTGTGCAAAACACATTCATCATCCTGATAATGGTGGAACAGCCAACCAGTCGGCCCATGGAGCTCTGCCATACTCACAGAAAGGGAAAACTTTATACGCCATGCGGGTGCGGCTGCATCCAGGGGCAATACTTCAGAAATAAAGAGGAAGCGGGGTTTTCCTACTTTTTCAAATCTCTCTTTCTTTTGAAATTCGGGAAGACAAATGACCCGCTGCAGGTAAGTTTAATTTTCATGCTTGTTTTTTTAGGACGAACGCCATCTCCTCTGCAATGTTTGACCGGCTTTTATAGCTTGTTGTGCCAGCGTGTGTGCATGAGTTCCAAAGAGCATCTTTTATTTCATTTGGCTCTTGCAAGTTTTGCTGTCTCTTCAATGAACTTGCTGAAACTGAAGGCCAGCTACCACATCATTAGCTGAAGAAACTTTCTTCCTGTTACGACTACATACGATTTAGATCAGTCGTTATCATTACTCAAGGTGTGTGTGAGCATAAAACCTTCCAGACAGTGTGTGTGCACATGAGCTGGGACTAAAACGTTGTAATGAGGAGATTGAGACTTTGTAGTTGGCAGGTGGGTTTAATGGGCTCAAAGGGGCTTGTGAGCAAGTGAAGGGTCATCAGTCATCAGAAGCACACAGGAAACACATTTACATGTCTTTTACTTGTCAGTTTTTTTACTTGTCTTTTTGTCTTTTACTGCAGTGTGATCAATCAGATCCTCACCTGCATGATTGAGTTTTACACAAGCTAAACTGTCTAGTTGCAGGATGGTTACAGTGATAAAATAAGTACTATTTGGCTGGTCACGTGATCGCAAAATGGCAAGTATCGTGAGAGTACTTGTAGAGTAAAACAGCTTTTATTATGTAAGTGTTTGGGCTTAATCTCATATGATTATACATACTTTTCTTCTGCTGTTTAAGATTTTCTTGTACAAAATATTTGAATCAAAGGAAAACTGTGCACTGTTTAAATGCATAGCTAGTTTGCCCCCCAAAATGATTGCAGACCTGTATGATTTTCTTCTTTCTGTGAAAGGATAAAAGAATATATTTTAAGTAATTGATAAAAAAAATTAAATGGGGTCCAGTGGTGTTTTGGAGCCCTGAAATGTACGTATTAATAACTTTTAAAAGAATATACCACCACCTCAGTGAGAGCTTTTGTACCTTTTTCCTGGGAGTGTTTTAAAAACATTTTTAAAAATATCTTTAGTTTCCTGAAGAAAATCAGTCAATCATTCAGGTTTGCAATGACATGTGGGGGACAAAATGACTGAATCTTGGTTTTTGAGTGAACTGTGGCCTTGAATAGTTAGCTTTTAGCAATACATTTGAATCTGTTAAAGCAGATACGTTTTTATGGTTGTATACACACACACTTCCATTGGCCACAGGATCATTGTGTTTTGTTGCACCTGCTGATTACCGTACACTGGATTGGTTCTTCTCTCTCTGGCAGCTTAGAGCCCGGAGCAAGCTGTCTCCCATCAAACTCAATCAACTTTTCCTTTCCAGCCTCCACGGAGCGACACCAAACGGCCGCAGGGACAAGAAGAGGAGTGTAGAGACTGCTCCCACCCTATCCCTGTCTCCCCTCTACCTCTTTCTTCCTCCTCCTCCTCCTTTACCTCTCTCTCTGTCTCTGGACCCTTGCTGTGGTCTGTGTTTAGCTGTGCTGTGTGGGTCTGGTCTTTCCCTGTGTTTAGCGTTCCTTTAGGATCCCCCTTTCGCTCCCGTGTGTGCCGTGTCTCATGGACTCCCTGCTCTTCCTCCTGCCTCTCTGGTGAAAGTTACTGATTGCCTGTCTTGTCTGCAATTTAAAGGGTGATTCTGACTGGAATAAAGAGGTTTATAAGCAAATCTACTAACGAATGCAAGAAAGAAAGGGTAAAACGGGTTAAACGCACCTCTCAATTGCAGCCTGATCAACTGTAGCGACCCCACCAATCAGAAAACAGCATCCCCTCTGACCAGCCAATCTATACTCCAGTCCCGCCCCCTGCCTGACCCTCCGAAATCAGCCAGCCAATGGCATCTCCTTGTCCTTGACCCCTTCCCACAACAAGCATGAACCAACCCCATCTGCAACCTTGAATAAAAAAGAGTCACTAAACAATGCAAAACTGGCCTCGACTCCACTTTCATCTGTCACTCTTTTTTTCATTTTGAGCGTTTAGAGCTCTCTCCTCTTCATGCCAGTTGCATGTTTTTCTACTCTTTGCACTCTAGCTTTCTTCTTATCGGCTCACTTCCTGTCCTCTCACACTAACGCACGAGCTGTGATTCGCTTGCATGGTTTTGTCTTTGTGAAATTTCTTTCTATTCCGTTGTTTTCCCTTCTTTATTGGTAAAAACATTAATAGTAACCCCTCTGTGCTTTTTATGGTTACTGTAGTCACATTAGAGGTAGTGGATTATTGAAGTTTGTCTTTTGCTTATTTTTTATTTTTTTTCTGTGACATCACACTCACTCCAACCTCTGATTGGTGGAGTCTTCTAAATGGGGCCAGTCAGAGCCAAGACTGTATATATGCAAATCATCAACACACAAATAGTACAGACAGATTTCTGATTTTTGAACATGCATACCCAACATTATTCTGATGTCCTCCAGTCTGTGACTGAAGACGGGAGGACAAACAAACTTTCAGTGCCTGATCTTAAAGGGAGTGTTCACCCAAAGACATTTACTCCTCCTCGTGTTGTTCCAAACCTTTATTATTTATTTTCTTCTGTTCAGTGCAATAGAAAACATGGAAAAAGGGTAAAGATTATTTATGCTGCTATTCTTCTGTACAATGAAAGTAAATGGGGATAAATGCTGTCAAGTTTTAAAAACACCAAAATAATACAAAAAAAAATAGTCACAGGTCTCAATTTAGATGTGCCATATTTGAGTTTATGCAAACACAAGTAAGATGACTTTTAAACAAATAAAAGTTTAACATTTGGTCTGTTCCTTACAAATGATCATATGGCATAACATTTTTGACCTTGTATATTCAAATATGGCACATCATGACATCTCTTTGACATTAAAACTGGCATGAGATGATTTTCATGAAAACAAAAGCTTATTTCTTCAGAAGCGTACAACTATTTGTCAGGTGTGCTGCATTTATGATGCATTTTTTAGAGCTCGACAGCTTCTGTACCCTTTCGCTTAACAGAAAAGAGCAGTGTGAACATTCTGCTTAGTATCTATTATTGGGTTGTTTTGGAACAGCAAAATAATAAAAGAACTGTCATTTTGGGGTGAACTGTCCCTTTAAGGCAGGCTTCCAAATCCTGATTGGCCCTTCTTGCCTTAACCCATTCAGGACTGGCTCCCTGCAGCCCAGAACCCCACCCCCTTACACTCTAACACCAATCCTGTGCTTGTATCTGCATGCTCGGAAGCCATTACCGTCCTCACGACACGCGCCCAGCCATTCCCTACACTCTGAAAGAGTTTTTTTGCATTGACTCGACTGTCAAAGCCAGTTGTAATATGTGTTCCATAGACAAACAGGCAACCAGCGCTGCCCCAGACTCTTTCATTCATCCACCTCTCGGCATGCCCCATCTTTCTCTCATGGAGACCTCCATCCTTCTCATGTCATCCTACTTTCAGCTCCTCCTCTGTCACTGATTGTGTCCTTTCTGTGTCCTGTTTTGTCGTCATCTCATGATCATGCAGTTTGTCGTATGACCTGTATCCATCCTTCCCCTTCTGTTTCTGTGTCTCTGTGTCTCTCTCTCCCTCCTCCACTGCTCGTCCTCTCTGTTGCTGAGGTAAACAAGTGGCCGTTTGATATGGAAGACGAACTACAACGGAAACAGCATCTTACTGTCAGTCTCAGCCCCTCCCGTCCAATCCCTGTCCCCCTTTTTTTAAGCTCCTCCCACATTCCCATGTTCATTTCGGGAGATCTTGATATTCTTTTATTTGTTCATGTGATTAACACTCTAACAGGGTTATTTGCGCTTCTTCATGGCTTTACGCCTCTTGGCTTTGGTTTGGGCTCAAATGCCAAGATGGTCAGGCAGCCCGCATCCCGGCGTCTACGTCCACGTCATTGGGGGCGTGTCGCCAGAGGCGGGTCGGCCTGTAGCGGGGCTGTCTGTGCGGGCAATGGACATTGGGCTTCTCATTAACCTACTCCTCCCTGTTTGTCCCCTGTCACTTGTGTTTTAGAGAAAGATGAGGCTGCAATTGAGAGCTCTGAATTCAATACCACGTCAGTAGCTGATGTGGACAAGCGGGTGAAACGTCGTCTACTTATGGGTAACTCTTTTCTTCCTCTTTCTATGTGTTGCCATGGCGCTTGTGCTTCTACCCCCTCGTTTCTTTCTGTCCTTTAGTTTGTTTGAGTTGCTTTGCTTTCCTTTGCCCCTCCCCCGAGGTCACTCGTTCGATATTTCTGTTTCTGACCCTACTACAAATTAGAGAAATGTCCCTTCAAACATGACAAGGTTCCTTTTGCACTCTCCTCAAACTGTCTTCGACTCCACCGTCGTCTCTTCTCTTTGACAAAACAACATGACTAACAACTGACCGCTTTCATCCACTCCCGTTTCCAAAGACAGCAACAAAAAAATGACACTGGATTGCTCTACACTGGATAGTAAACCAATCCTCGCTTTTCCAGTTGAACGTTTTACTGTATGACTTCGACATTAGGCCAGTTTTAGACAGTGATTAGTTGAACTGGAGGAACATTTGTGGGCTGAATACTGAACGAATAATGGCAGGATAATTTTATGGAAGAAGAATGACATGAGGGTTGGTTCAGGCCGTTCCACATCATAGGATGCTGTGGGCAGCGGTGAACCACAGCGGAAGATGCGGAAGATCATTTTTTACGCTCTATTAATAGTATGTGTTCTTAAGAATTAAAGATTGGCATTTATCATCTGCCTGCATTTACCCTCTGTCACCTGTGCTCCATGAACTTAGTGTCTTTAAATTTACTCACCATTAAGAATGTTTCTATTCTCCATTCTCTCACTGTTTAAAAGTCAACATGAAATGCCAAACCCATTTTACTTTCATTCTTAACACTTTTCTAATTGAGTCAGTCTTCAATTAGAAACATGTTGGATTGGATTTTATCAATAGGACATGAAAAATGGGTGTTGAAAAACCAAAATACAACAAAAATGCAATTATTTTGTCATTAGCATGGCAATATTAGCATTGGCTGGAAAAATTATATTTACCTGAATAATGGTGTAATTCATGACCCCTTAACAGAAAAAGAAAGCCATACACCCAAAGCAAGATATTCTATTGGATACCTTTCTAACAGTAATACTGTGCATTGATAAATTGCTCACATTAAGACCAAGAAAGTATTAAGAAAGTAAATAGGTCAACTTTGGTTTCATGTTCACTGTAATGTGTCTTTAATAGAATGATCGTTTCCAGGGTGCCAAACAGAAATGCAGAATGAAGTTTTAGTTTCCAGTCCATCTGCTACAGTTAGCTCTCCTAAGAAAGGAGATAACTCACACAGACTCAGACCTCTGAAATATATCAGCCATTTAGCCATTTGTCCTTGAATTCATGAACCAAGGCCAAGACATTGTCAGACAGACAACAGATCTGCCTTTGTATGGCAGAAAAACTGTTTGTAAAGTATTTGGGAGGACAGACCAGACACCTTTTTTGAACTATGAGGTCGTAGAGAGCTCATTTGTTTTCTTTTTTTCTTTCTTTTTTTTTTTTTTTTTACATAAGCGTAGATTCATCATATAAGTGGCAATGTTTTATTATAATGTAAAAATAAAAAAATAAAATTATTTAAACAAATTATGTTCAATACAGTTTTCAGTTCATACATCTCTCTCTACCAATTGTTTTTGACAATTTTAGGTACACCCAGGAACCTGATGGTGCAGAAATTTCTTTCTTTTACCCTTTATCACCTTCCTTTCTTCTTTTGATAATTTCTGAAATAGTGTTTTTGGTTTATGACATTATTTTCTCTTCCCTGTATACTGTAGCTGCATTGAAGAACGACAAACGTTTAACCCTTCTTTTGCTTCTCCCTAATTTCAGTTTGACTTTGCTGCCCCCATTGAGATGATATTTAATTATTTTCTTCCCTGTGTTGTATTTCTGTTCCTTTTTAAAATTATATTATGCCTAGAAATGTTTTATGGATGGGCTGGAGCTTTTTTTTATTATATGCATATATATATATATATATATATATATATATATATATATATATATATATATATATATATATATATATATATATATATATGCAGTGTTATATTAAATTCTTTTAAACTACTTTTTCCACTGCAAACACAACAATGACAATGCAAAAAACAGGTTTGTAACAGCTTCTGGACACTTCAAACTTAGTTCAGGACACTTAGTTCAGGAGCATTCATATCACTTGTAGATGTTACTACACTTCAATGGGTATGAGTGACAAGGCAAACTCCTGACAATAAAGGTCTAATAGCTGAAAATGCATAGCAGAGCAAAAACAAAGCCCTGATGTCAAAATAACTGCCTGTAGAGCTTAGAGACAGAACTGCGTCAAGTCACACATCTGGGGACAAGTTAAAAGAAAAATCTGTTGCATTGAAAGTTCACAGAAGCATGTGGCCTCTATTATCCAAAATGGGAGATTTTTGGATCATCTACTACTCTTCTTAGAGATGGCCTTCTGCCAAACTGAGCAATTAATGGAGAAGGACATTGGTTAGACTGGTGACCAAGAAGCTGATGGTCACTATAGTTGAGCTCCATGATCATACTGTAAGTGGAGATATGAGAAATCTACAGAAGGATAAACATCACTGAAACACTCCACCAATCTGTTCTTTATGGCAGTGTAGTGAGACTCAGTCCTCTCTTCAATGAAGTCACATGAAAACCCAAAACAAAGCACCTAAAGAACTTTCAGACTCTGAGAAACAAGATTATCTGGTCTGATGAACCTCAAATCCAGACATCATGTTTGCAGGAAAGCAGGCAATGCTCATCAACTGCGGAGTGCCATGCTGGTAGGAACTTCATGCTGTGGAGCTGTTTTTCAGTGGCAGAGACTAAGTTACACATCAGACTAGAAGAAGCGCTTGGTGAACCGAAACATAGAGATAGTCTTAATGAAAATCCAGTCCAAAGCATTCAGAACCTCAGACTGGGCAGAAGGCTCACCTTCCGACAGGACAACGACGCTAAGCACACAGCAAAAATGGCTTATAGACAACTCTGTGTTTGTCCTTGAGTGGCCCAGCCACAGCTTAGGACTGAACCCAGTCAAACATTTATGGAAAAATCTGAAAATGTCTTCCAGTTCTCATCCAAGCTGACAGAGTTTGAGGGGTGAAGAGGTGAGGAGAAGAATGGCAGATAATTGCCAAATGCTGATGTGCAAAGCTTTTCGCATCATACCTAAAAAGGTCTGTAAAGTTGCTTCAGCTTTACTGAGTTAAGGGTATGAATACTTAAGCAATGTACCTATTTCAGTGTTTTATTTTTAATACATTTACAAGCTGTCACAACTCTGTTTGGTGTTTTGTCATTATGCTGTATGGAGTGTAGAATGACGTGTGGAAAAAAGTAATTTTATGTTTAACATAAGGCTGCAACTTAAAAAAAGCAATTAGAATTTAATATAATATTTATCGATTTTAAAAATATATAATACATATAATCATTTTATGATATATTTCATATATATATATATATATATATATATATATATATATATATATATATATATATATATATATATATATATTTGTATTTTTATTATTATTATTTTTTAATTATATTTTTCTAAAAAAATTAATAAATACTCAAGATTGAAGAGGTTGTGAACAGTTTTGAGAACTTGTCAACAAGTCACATGTGATGTCATCACCGTCTAACTCAATGACCTCATTATTTCACCCGTCTATGATCATATTCCAACTTTCATGATGCACAAATGGGCCCATTATGACAGATTCACACCAATAGCTTGGCTTTGCATGTGAGTGCTTGTGCAAGTGTGTGTGCGTTCTATCACAGAGGAGCCACAGGAGAACGCTAGATTTGACACTCGGCGTTCCCGCTTCATCCTGCCCTCCTGTCACAGCTGGGGCCAACAGCACCAGGATGTGACCGATCCTGACAAATTAAACTGGAAAGTCGGTGTCAGAAAGAAAGCTGCTATTGTACCCAGGTATGATGGGAAACCCAGAGACTGGAGAGGAGGAGAAGAAGAGCAGAAAGCGAGGCAACGAACACAAAGAGGTGTTTTTAAAAGGTGGTCACTTAGCAGCAGGGGGGAATTGAAGGAATTTGATTTAAATAAACTGCCATGTGTTGGGCACATGTGGAAAGGGGCTGATTCTGATGCGTTGACCTCTGGAGCGTGATCCAAATAAACGTCACACACCTCTGGCCAGCTGTCTCTCTGTACCGACTGTTCAAGATGGTGCACAGCCCGGATTTACCACCTAATCTGAAAGTTGTTGTAGGCAATGAAGCCGTCGATGTGAGGAAGGCCTGTGTGGTTTCCTCCACCTCCAAAAGAAGGGCTGCTTTTCAGCAGTGGCACGTTCAGTCAAATTCTCTCCAGTCGTCTGTGGACTTCTAGTTTTATCTGGCCATTCGCCAACAGAAGCGGCGGACAAGAATCTTCATCTTTCATCGTGGATAGAGATATATTTATATAAACATACAAATCCATCAATCGAAAGACCACACCCCTTTTTGAGAATTTTGGTGCAGACATTCACAGCTAACTTAATCAAATGTTGTTTGCGTGTCCCATCTACATGTCCCTGGGCAAAAGACGGTCCAGCTGTTCTTGCAGCAGTTGAATTGCCCATAGCATTAGACTGTAATAACAGGGTCTTTTGACATGCTTAATAAATCATTAACAGAAAGCTGCTTCATCCACTCCCCCATCCCACAGAAAAAAATGTCCTGTTTTGGATGGAGATCTTCTATGCCTTGACTTTTGTGTCCTCAGCCAAATTTCCTGTGGGTTTTTGACTTGGATTGTGTGGTCAACAAAAAGCAAACATGATTGCTTAAAGCAAAGGTCCCAAATGGACATGTTGGCTCCCGACCTGACAATAAATCTCCTAACCTGGAAAATCAGACTTCTTTGTTGTTAACCTTGTGTGCTAACCAGGTGTGATTATGGGCATAAAATTTGGTCCAATCAGAAGACATCTGATATGTAATGTGGAGTGAGTTTTGACCAATGCGATTTTACAGTGAGTGGAGCTATACTGACAAATGTCACGCAAATATATGTCAGTTTTTTTGCACAAAATTATAATGTTTCACATGAACGTGATTGTGTGATGATATCACAATAGGAGACAAGTTATTACAACTAAGGAACCTCCTCTACATATTAAGACTATTAGTTTACATTTCACGTACGAGTAAAACAATGTCATGGAAGTAAAACAGTTTTTTTTTTCTTAGTTTAACTGCTTATTTTGACTTTCTCTCCACAGTCACAGACTAACTGTCTGCTTTCCTCCCTCAACCCAAACGCTGTCCGCTGTCTGTTTTCCCCTCTGTTAACTTTAACCTCAGGAAAAAGCACAATTCTTTCCATTTTTGTTTGTTTTTTTTATTTCACATTTTGATTGACCAAGTTGCCAAGGATGCCTTTATCTTTGGCTTTAGGAGGACTGATGGACGGTCCTGATTTCATGCAGTATGTGTTTTATATCTGTCACGAACCTTGTCATCTTCTAAGTTCAAGTGCTGTATTAGTTTAGTGTTTCCTAATAAACCACCAGCTGCACTCATTGGGATTCATTTTTTACATGCACCCTTACAAAAAAAAATAGTTGCGGTCAAGCCTAGCTCTCAAAACAGCTGCACATCCTCACTTAGTTCTTAGTTAACCGTGTCTAATGCTGTCAACAACTGTTGAAAAGTGATTTCTAATTGTGTTTATGCTCCATTACTTCCTCTGCCTGTCCCATCCTGTGTGTTTGTTTACCCAGAGACCTGTGCGGTGAACAACGGCGGTTGCGATCGCACCTGCAAGGACACGGCCACCGGGGTGCGCTGCAGTTGTCCGGTGGGCTTCACCCTTCAACCAGACGGCAAGACCTGCAAAGGTCAGTATAGATGCGTGTTGTTGTGATTAAAGTTGCAAGGAGCATGTCCTGATTTCCTCCCTGCGTGTGCTTCTGAATGTCAGGGAACAATTTGAGATTTCCTGTATTTAGACTGCGAGGCTCGGATTAAATTGGAGACACGTTATTAGATGAATTCTTTTGCTCGAAATGGTCAGGTATTGGCGGATGTGTGAGGGTGTGTGATCCCAAGCCAAGACCAACTGGCTTTACGTCTGTTTGTCCTGTCGTGTTGAATGGGTCGGTGATGGCCGTGTTGTTGTTGCTTTGGCTGCGAAGCATTTCTTCTTCCGAAATTCCAGCTTTGACGTCAATGACCAGGGGTTTCAAAGTAAAACTACCGCGGCGTGATTTTGGCATGGGATGATGGTGGGTTCTCTCTAAACAAACACACTCAAGAACTCACTGACCATACTACGGTCCAAGAGACCGGCACACTTCACAATTATTCTCTTCCTGTTCTACCTAAATTGGTGATGGCGAACAAGCATCTCTTTACCTGAGGGTCAGTTCAGGAGAATGTGTCTCAAATTGGCTGCTTTTTCCTTTTCATTTTCCTGAGTGGTTGCTGTAGTGACGAGGCGAGGTCATGTGACCGTTTCTTCAAGAAGGAAGAGAATGTAGCACGTATGTGCGGAAAACAGCCCTGTCTGCGCCATACGGTGAGACGCCTCTGCAAACCAACCGCTGTTTGATTAGCGAGGCTGTCATACAAAACCACACACACATATAAACACACAATCATAGCGCCATCCTGAGGTTAGAAGGCCTTTAAAGACCTTTCGTTTGTGCGTTCAATGATTTGCTATTGTAAGCAAGTGTTTAATTTTGAGTGCAAGGAACGCCTAGAAAATTCAGTCTAAGCTGGTTTGCATGTTTTTAAGATGGTTTAGGATGGCTGTTAAGTGGCTGAAACCCTTTTAAAACCAGCCAATCATTAAGGGTTTAGGTTTAAACTGTTTTATTGACTTGAAAGGGTTAATTTTGTCAACACTTTAGGCTTTTAAAGCTATTGTCCATCCAAAACTAAAGGTACCCCATGATTTACTTACCCTCAGGCCATCCTTTTCTTTCAGACAAATATATAATAAAAATATGTCCTGGCTCTTCCAAGTTTTTTAATAGCAGTGAATGACTGTTAGTTTTGTTTACAGCAAAGGAAAACCTATGGTTTATAAAGTTTAAAAATATGGATATTTAAAAAAAAAAACACACATTACTTTGCTTCAGAAGGACTTTATTGACCCATACGGAGTACTTTTTATGGATATGTGCACTTTATTTGACATTTTTAACTTAGATTGTATTTGTCTGAAAGAGGAAAATCATATGCACCTAGAATAGCGTAACAGTGAGTAAATCTTAAAGTAATTAAAATTTTTGGTTAAGCTATCCCTTTAAGGCTTAATTCCACAAAACATACATTTTATGGGTTCTTTAAAAAACAAAACTGTTTTATTTTGTAGTATGTAAAAAATGTTCGACAGACCATTCTGGGAGACCAGCGTACCTTTTTAGGCTTGTTTAAACCTAAAATATGGATAATTTTGTCAGCTTTTTGGAGCACACCAACATAAGGGTGACTTTGAAGTTAATAGAAATTAACATCATTAAAGTTCAATTTTATGAGCTCTTTTTTATTGTGTGACACAACGTGTACTTTTTTGTGGGTTTGAATGTGATGGCATCAGAGGGGTGTTTTGTGTATCTCTGTGTTTGTACTGTAAGATGGATGTTGGTCTGGTTCGGCTGTGACCCGCCCTAATAATTAGGCCCGCCTGAGGGTCTGCCTTCATAAATCCAGCACAAGGCCTTAGATCTACTCACTGACACACCATTTATCACACACACACACACACAGACACGCACACAAACACACACTCACACTCATGCACCCACAAACATACTTTTGGGTCAATTATCACAGGTGTGCTGTGCCAGTGACCGCTTATTACTGCCTGTTAGTGAACTCTGTAAAAATAGCATGTAATCAAGCTCTTTAGTAAATAAGAACAAGGGTGCAAAAACAGGGCTGAGATTCACCTAAAGTATGTTACATTGGACTTAGATCTGAGTGAACGTAAGATCTGACACTCTTGACGTCTTTGTTCAGTTAGATAGCAACTTTTTGTCTGTATCAGCCTATGAACATATGAGTTGATGCTCTGACTTAAAGCTGAATTAGTTGAGGTAGGACCCATAACAGAGTTCAGTAAGGATTGGCCAATTTTATACAAGGCTTCCCACATCACTGTGGGCAATTTAGTTTTGTTTTGTTATTTTGTATTTATATATTGTTTTGATGGAGTTATCTGGAAACAAAAATCTAATTTATCCAAATATTTAAAAAATAATGTAGAAAGGTTTATATGCAATATTTTGCTTAATTATTTAATTTTTTTAAATAATGTAAAATTATATTTTAATTGTATTTTATTTTATTCAATATTTTATTATTTTTATATCTTCAAAATGGCCTTTTTAAAAATAATATTTAATATATTTGATTCACTTGTTTAATCTAGAATGAATCAAGATGTGTGTTATACAATATACAATTTGTATCACGTTTAAAAATAAATGAAACAAATAAATACATAACGTTTATTTTTAAATAAAAAGTTATATTTTAAATTCTTATGTTTACTCTTAAAATATTTTTTTAGATTATATTGAATTTATTTGAATATTTGTAGTATTTTACTAAATTATTTCATTATTTGAAAGAAATTATTAAAAATATATAATATATTTGTAAATATTTTATTCAAATTAAACCAAATGGTTTAAAAAAATAATAAAATAAAATTATATATATATATATATATATATATATATATATATATATATATATATATATATATATATATATATATATATATATATTAGTTTAATCTGGAGTGAATCAAGATGTGTGTTTCCTAAAGGTATTTATATAGGATATAATATGATATCATTATAACATTTTATAATATTTATAATAATTTTATTTTTACTGTTAACTGTTTTTAAACATATATAGAGTGAATCCGTCTCTATGCTTTACATCTTTAGTGGATTAGATTTAAGTCATCTGTCCTGTAAAGGCCAGGACAGATGAAAGCACAATAATCATAGGTGTTCAGCCCTCATATGTAATTGGGATGTAAATGTAGCGCATAACAGAAAAGACACAAGTGCCACTTACATAATAACCCAGGCGACTCTCCGCTTATACCAACGCTAACCACAGACTAAACAGAAAAGTGCATCACGTAAAGATTACGCTGCTAAAATAAGTGTGTGTTGGTGCGTGCAAATGTCTCCGGCTGACCTTTTCTTGTTTTTTCCGCTGTCGTCTTCACTTTATTTCTCTCACGCTTTCCTTTCCCTCCTCACCGAGTGGTCTCGCAGGGAGCTGCCCCATCTTGTCTCTGTAACATAATCATTTCAATATAAACTATTTAGGGCATGTTTAAATGCTTGAATTTGATAAAAGGCCCTCGGTCGGCGATGACAGACAGGGGAGCCCGGCTAGCTCGCTGACAGACACACACTCGATCGCACGCTGGATGATAGCGAGAGCGAGGGAGGATAGGGAGAGTGATTGAAACGACTGCGAACAGTTTCCAGATGTTTGATTAGAAGGTGTGTGTGTACGGTGTCAACGGGGGAAATGAATTATGGGAACGAGCGGGTTGTCTTGTGTGTTTGTGTGTGTGCGTGCTCTCGTATATGCGTGTGTTTCCTCGGTCCGGCTGATGGTACCCCAGGCACGTCTCCGCTGGCCTGCATACTTGCGTGTTTGGGGCTGAATTGGTTTGCATGGAGAGTTTAGCTTCAGTCAACCGTGCTGGTTATTGCCGCTCTTCTGCTAGATTAGAAAATACCATTTTAACTCATTTAATTACTCTGTAAACTAGCCAGAGTTTAGAAATGCTGCATTATCTGCAAAAGCAGTCTAAAACAGAAGGACTAACACCACAACCTTTTTAGTTACTCAGAAAGGTTATACCAGATTAAGACCATTACAAAGATTATTTTTCCCCCTTAGAATAATGTACACTGATTTGTGAGCAATAAAACATGAACTTTTAATTATTTTAGTTTGAATTACACAACAGTAATGACAATAACAACATTAATAACAATTATTATCATATTTTTTATTATTAAAAATATTATATAGTGCATATATATTTTTTGTTTTAATAATAATAATTTTCAACAGTATTATTTTTATTATTATTATTAAATATAAATTGCTGTCCAGGTTTATATAGTTATTTTATACAGACATGCAGAGTTAAAAATAAACTCAGAATATACAAAATATATATATATATTTCTAAAATATTTTCTTTTCACTTTTAAATTGCCTAAAAACTCGCAAAATATAAATAAAAGAAAAGAACAGAAAAAAAATATTAAAATAAATCTTAAATGAAATGAATTTTTGCAATTTGTCTGTATGTTTATGTAAAACTTTTTCAAAATAATGCTGGTCTGTTATTATAACTTGTGATTGATTTTTAATACACATGTAGAGGTGTTGTTTCTTTTCAGAAAGCTCACCTGTCCTTACACTCACCGATCAGCACTGTGTAAAGACTAGAGCTGGTAAGGGTCATAGCAGGCCTGTTTTCTCCATCAGGTCTCCGGTTCTCTCTCTAACCGGGACAGTGAGCTCTGGCACAGAGGATCCATTTGTATTAATACACGCCGAGCCCAGTAATCCTCACAATAGCAGCCAGTCGGCATCACCTCGGATGACACCGTCCCCGACGGACCCCCGCGCGCTCCAAAGAGTTTTAGTGTCGGGGGCGAAATCACGCTGGTTTTTCCTGGCGGCCCTGGACAAGCAGCGCCTGTGTTATTACATGGCAAAATCCCTTTATGAACAAAGCAAATAAAACAGGCCATTTAAATCTCCAAAAAATACACTGGCGCGCTCAACGGCGCATTTCTCAGAGATTAGCTAGCCTGAGGTGAGCAGCCTGAAAACGATCTGCAAAAACGCTCCTTTTGTTGAAAACTCTGTCCCAACTTATTTGTAGAGGTTCATGTTTCCACAAATGTATTAATTTTAATTGCTTTTTTTTCTCTAAATATTTGGTAAGGCTACACACATCCCTGAGTACAGACAAGCTCATGGGGATTCCACATTCTTCTTCTTGCTTGCTTGCTTTCGAATCAGATCAGGTTAGCGCGGCACTTGTTTTTTAGCGACGTTTCCAAACGCCGTGTGTGTTTGCCCTCCTCGTTTCCGATCGAAAATCGATGTCGATGAATCCTCGCAGCCTCTCGCTCTTCGCCCCTGCAGTTGTTTATCATTTACAGATGTGAAAAATGTCCAATGTTTGCTTAAACTCAAAGCTTATTTAGTCTCATTAAACTTCATTATGTGGAATATCATTAGCCCCCTGCCTGCGCTAAGGAGCCATTGGAATAAAGTGCATGTGTGTGTGTGTGTGTGTGTGTGTGTGTGTGTGTATTAGGGAAGTGTGAATGCTAAATCACTGTTAAATATTCCATTATGTCATTTGCGCTATAATGCTTTTACTCTGTTAATGAATCAGCATGATGTTATAATAGTTATCAAGCTCCTAGACAACACCTTTTCAGTGTTGAGATTCTGATGATATATAAATACGACTATAAAACGTCTTAAAATGAACAGGTTGGCAGAACCTCATTTTTGAAATTGACATTTTATTTGTAGCTTTTTGTGTTGCCTAAAGTTTTTGACACGTTTATGCAAACATTTTCAACCGTGTATCACGAGCAATGTGCCGTGTGTTTAAACATCTGTGCTCTCCGTCAACCTTATAATGGAAAAATATAGATCAGATGACTGAACTTTGCATCTTTGACTTGACAGGTAGACAGGAACTAAGCTGACAGAGATGATAAAGCACTTCCTCTAGGTCACAGAGAGCTCCTGACCTTCTTCTGATGTTGTCCACATCTGAACCATTGGACCCTGAGGATGTTAAATATGTCAAGACACACAGACAGAGACAAGAACAGCAGGCTATATCAATTGTATTTAATATTTACATGATCATTAGCTTAACATTAGGAGGCCCTGAGCTGTTCGTTTCAGTATTTGACACATCAGTCAAAAGACGTGAACTTCTAGCGTGGTTATTCTCCTGTCTTACCGCTCTCGTTCTGTTGATCTGTCTTCTGGAGAAATAGAGCTGTAGAGGTGAATGATTCAGGCGTTGTAAAACGGCTAAGATTACGTGGATTTTAAAGCCAGCAGGTTAAATTGTGGTTACAGCTTCATTTTGAGTGATGGACGGTGGAAGAATATAATCATATCAATCAAATGCTGCATGTTTCTGTGTTTAAAAGAGTGATTCATGTTTTTCATTTTAGCTGGCACAGTGTAACTTTTTAGCACAGTGGTGTGCAACTATTTGACATTAATACCTAAGATTACCTGTCTAAGTCTATTTTGTAAAATAGGATCCAAAGGTCTGAGACCACACTGAACATCTGCTTTTCAAATTCTAATTTAAACCTGGAAAAAAGAAGTTTTAGAATTTTGATTCTTTTAAACTGAAAATGTATAAAGTTATACGCTATTTTGTTAATTATACATTACTTTGTTGACTATTTTGTTATAAATCGTTACAATAATTTTTTTGTTGTTGTATTTGATCATTTTATTGTTATGAAATCTACAATTATTATTGGAAATTGTTTCAGTGGAGACTTCTACACTTTGCAGTTCAGTTTCTTTGTTTATTTACTTTCTAAATAATTCGATTTTTAAGTACTGTGTAATTTTACTGCAGTTTTATAATACTTTTATTTTGTATTTTAAAATACAATTTATTATATATATTGTAAAAGGTTGTTTTTTTTTTTATAAAAAAGGTTGCACTTATCCCAAACTTTTAAATGCTATTTAACTTAAATTTAATTACTTAATATTAAAATGTAAATCTGTGTAGAATTAAACCATAATGATTGGAATATGTGTTGATTTGTGTAAATTGACGCATGTTTCCCGCTGGTGCCGCCCCATGTTCAGTTAGCATGTTTATCTGCGGTCTTAAGCTTAGTGGAAACTTTCTGTCCCACCTCAGTTCAGTTAATATTAGTGCAAACCTGAGCCAGCGTGTGTTTGCTGCAGCTACTGAAATAACTGCAGAGGAAACCCCAAACTACACACACACACATACACACACAGTTTCCTACACATTTGTTGATGGGATTAGCTTTTATTGGGTCTGTGGATGGTGTGCCAGCATTGGCCGATATATTTAAGATGATGTTGTGGAGCTGTGTATGTGGCTGCCTGTTTAGGAAAACTGTTTACATTTCCAAAAAGCCGTTTATGAGAATACTTGTTCTGGATCAACACCCCCCCCGTATCTGTGTTTTTCACCATTATTGTCATTATCTCTGTCTTCTTTGCAGACATCGATGAATGCTTGGAGAATAACGGAGGTTGTGATCATTTCTGCCGGAACACAGTGGGCAGTTTTGAGTGCAGCTGTCAGAAAGGACACAAACTCCTGACTAATGAACGCACCTGTCAAGGTGAGTCACTTTTTTACACTACATTGTTTCTGTTTTCTGGGTGTTTTAGATGTTCATGGGTCTGTGACTGTGACACTTTATGATTCCTCCTAATCCATATGATTCCTCCTGTGCCATATGGCTTGCTTTCTTCTTATTTATTATTTAACAAAATGTCCAGACTGCTCTTACACGTAGTTATACACAAGTTTTAGCTCAAGTATCATAAGTATCAGAATAGAACTAAACGTTGTTTATTTATTGAGAATCATTCTCTTCTACTGTAGTTTTCTTCTGTTAAGCACAAATTATGTTTAACAAAATGTTCAGGATGCTCTTATGCAAACAACAACTTAAAGCTCCAAAAATGACAATAAAACAATTTTAATTGTGATTAATGAAAATCTTCCTCTCCACAGTTTTTTTAGTCTTCATGCATGCACATTTATTTTTTTTTTCTTTTTAAATCTCCTGTGGATTTTCTTTTTTAAATTATTTCTGTGAATAATTTAAAGAGATCTAAAATGCTAAATCCAGCCGTGCTGCTTTGTTAAATCTGTGGGGCAAAATGTGAGATATTTAGCAACATGTTCGGGCAGCTCTTGTGCATACGACAACCGAAAATAACAATAAACATATTAAAGCATCATACCTGTCTGAAAATATATATTTATGATTTATTTATTAATTTATGCAGCTTTTAATTTACTAAACACCTTGCTTTCTGCAAGACAGCTTGACATTTCTTTGAATAACAACTTTAATATCTGTCTGTTATCGCGTAAGGCTAACATGCAATTTAAAGATTTCCAAAGATTGATAAGTAGTGAAAGCAGTTTTGTGGTACTTTTTTCCTGATTTTTCGCTCAAACGCGTACATTCTGCAAAATATCTTCATTCTCATTTGAAGAAGTGGATTAGCATTTTAAAACCACTGATACCGACATGTGGATAGAGAAGCTATCTACGCAAACTGTCCCATCAGGAGCACCTCACTGGCTGTTGTTCGGTCGGGATGCTGGCAGGCGTTTTGCGTCGTATGAGGTGTGTGTGTTTAGTTGAGTTTACTGGAGGTGAATGGTGGCAGATTCCTGAAAGCATGTCGGAGCATGAGTGGGAGTACAAACAGAAATTATTTTATTAAGCTAAACCAAAACACCACACCACCCTATTCCTGGCTATCAATGTGTGGGGAGTGTATGTGTTTTTATTGAGGGGTGTGTTGGTGAAGCGCTGTGTTTTGGCTGTGCCAGCTATTTTAAGAGATCTATCTGTTTTTTGTTTTTTTTTGTCATACTTATCTCTCTTGTATATTTTCCCTTTTATAGCTACATTATCATTTTTTTATTATTTACTCAGTTGTTGCCAGACAATCTATCTATCTTCTCACATTAATTTGCGGAAATAAATCTGATACGGTACACTTGTTGCCACGTCCATGGTTTTCCTGCTAAATGTTCCTGTTCACTGTTACTGCTGGTTGTTTTTTGGTTCGTGGGTTAAAGTGATCTCCTCCCCCCAGACTCCTGATGGAGAAGAAAACTGGAGAAAAACCTGACTGGGCTAATTTTTTTTATTAGCAATTGGGCTGGTTTGTTTCATAGACCTGGCAACCCTGTTCTCGAGTCAGTCTACACTGGGCTGCTTCGCCAGGTATATAGTGCAAGTAGAGATATTAGATGTGGGTCACTTTTAAAAAGAGATGTAAGCTGATTAAAAATAAACAGAAATAGTCAACAAATAAATCTGAGCATCGCTCACATGATGTGCAATTTATGCATACCAAAAATGGCTTATGTTTGTAATTATAAATGGTTGTGATTTGAATGTAACCCCCTTAAAAAAAAGTCAAAAGAGTGGGCTGTTTTTTGTCTTTTAGGATACTGATGGTGAGAATCCAAGAATCCTGATGAAATCACCATTTTTGGTGGCCATTTTTATTGCAAGACAGGAAATTATTACACACGCGTGACTTGCTTTAATGGTGTTGTGTTCTTTGTTTGTTCTCCGCAGATATTGACGAGTGCTCCTTTGAGAGGACATGCGACCACATCTGCATCAACTACCCGGGAAGCTTCGAGTGTGTGTGTCACAAAGGTTACAGTCTGTATGGCTTCACACACTGTGGCGGTGAGTTCACAATCTCGAAACCAGCCAACGTTTCTCACTCTTTTAAATGTGAAAAATCACATTCGGATATGCTGCATGTGACAGATATCGACGAGTGCAGCATTAATAATGGGAGCTGTGAATACGGTTGCATCAACACACCGGGCAGTTACGAGTGTGTGTGTCCTCCTGGTCAAAAGCTCCATTGGAACAAGAAGGACTGTGTTGGTGAGTCCTCCCTTCGTTCCTCGTCTCGAAATATCCCATAATGTTAGCTGTTTCCGTGGTAACGCACCTTGCTTGGTCCTCAGAGGCGGTAAAATGCCTCCCGAATGGAAAGCCAACACCTCGTGCTCAGCTCAGCTGCACCAAGACAGGTGGAGGGGAGGTGTGCTCCCTGTCCTGTCCTTCAAACGCACTTTTCCTGGCAGGTATGTACGTCGCTTTTTTGTGGAAGTTAGTTGAACAGCACGTGATTGTGTGTTGTTTGTGGATACATTATGTCCGGTTTGATTTGTTGAGCATGGAAAATACAGAAAGGGAAGGAATTTAAGGAAAGGAAATGATTTATTTAGATTAAGCACTTCATTTATGCTTATTGGCGCAATCAGTCGTTGCCCTCTGCTGCTATCTAGTGGTACAAACGTTATATTGCGTGTGCAAATGTTAATTTAATCTATGTAAAGGCATAGAACTGTCATAACTATAAATGTTAGGTGACCGAGCACACCATAACACTCCAGACCAGAAGATGATTTTTGACTTTCTGTGAGAAAGCGACTAGAAAGAAATGTTGAGGCAGTATTTCATAAGTACATCTATCATCTCTGTGGACTGATTTGGTAAAGGTATTAAGGTGTTAGATGCCCAAAACTTGTCTCTGACAAACTTCATGCAAGGTCCATCAGTTTGGAGGAATGTGCATAAACACATTAACAGTTCTGATTCATTAAACTGTGATTCATCTCTGCATCTTGGCTAGTCTCACCCGCTAAATCTAAAAACTCTACTAAAAAAATACATTTGCCCTTTTTCAGTGGTAAATAAGAAAAAAAGTTTGCATTATAACAACAAAAAATCTTTAATGTGCTACAAAAATAAGTATTTAAAATATCCTAACAATCTTTAAATAGTTTCAGTGAATATTTATTATTTTTTCCTTTAATCCCATTGGTAAATTTTTCTTTTTCTTTCTTTCTTTCTTTCTTTCTTTCTTTCTTTCTTTCTTTCTTTCTTTCTTTCTTTCTTTCTTTCTTTCTTTCTAAAGCACAGAACTGCAGAATTTTATTCTAAAACTGTTTCCAATGCAGTGGATGTACTTCAAAAAGCAGTATACGCTATAAAGTTAATGAAATCTAGTATGCACCACAAAAAATAAATATTCAAAATAGCATCCTTAAAATGTTGGATAATTTAAGTTCTAACCAAATTGTGTTTTTTATGTTCTTGTGTAGTAGCCTAAAATTAAAAAAAATGTAAATGATATATATATATATATATATATATATATATATGTAATATGTAATTATATGATTAACATTTTATGTTGAAATCAACAATGCAGTATATGTTTATGGAAAGTAGTGTAGATTATAAAAGCTAATATGCACTATAAAATCTATTATGCACTACAAAAATAAATATGCACTAATCTGAAGTGTGTCGTAAAAAGTATGTTCTAGAATAAATCAAATGAATAACATCAAAATTTCGTCTTTAAATAAGATCCATGTGAATCTGAGTATATGAGTATTTATCTTTGTGAGTGTGTGTGTGTGTTTATGACTCTTGGATTCTCTGTACGTGTGTGTTAATGGTCTCCACGGGTTCGCACAGTGAGCACTAAAGCCGTATAAAACCTCTTTTAATCCTGTTCAGCCGGGGTTTGTAGCCTCATGCCAACAGAAATATTCAGCCTTGCATTGGACGATTTGTGGCAAGGCCAAAGGCAGGCCAATGACTCTCTAGACAACTTCCCAGCACTCTGTCTTCCTGACAGCCAACCCTCTCCACTCACACACACACACATACATCATACACACACACTACAAAACATTACTCAGGTGCATGCAACACCTGGACCTGGAGCATCTGTTTAAATGATTTCTCTCTCTCTCTCTCTCTCTGTGTGTGTGTGTGACTAAGACTCTGAGAACAGTTACACTCTGAGCTGCGGTGTACCTGTCCAGCCAGGTAAAGTGCCAGTGAAGAGGAACATCACTACTTCCAGCAGTAGCTCCCTGCAAACCTGCACAGGTACATCTTACACCTGTCCATACTCTTTTGTTAAACTCTGAGACATCTCTCCTAAACATGCGTGTACAGTACTACTCTCAATATGCACTACAAACAGCAGTCTAGCTTGAGCTACAAAGTATAGTATGCCCTGCAAAATATAGTGCACTACATCATTCGATTCAAACAAACACTCATAAGACCAAGCACTTGCTTTTATTCTCTGTGCTTTCCTTCTCTTTCTCTTATTTATTCTACCATTTCATTTCTTCCCAATTCACTTTCCTTTACTTTTCACTTCTCTCTTGTTTTCTTCCTTAGCTGCTTTCCTTTTTCTGTTCTTGATTTCTGTTTCTTTCCATTACGTTACTTTCCTTACATCTTTACTTTTGATCCTGTCTTCATTTTCTTGCTTCCTATTCAAAAATTGTTCTATTTGCTTTCTATTATTTTTCTTGTGTTCTTTTCCTGATTTCTTTTCCTTTTTCCCATTTCATTTTCTTTTTCTTCCTTTTTATTCCAGTTTTCTGTTGATCCTTTTCTCTTTTGCTTTTCTTGAATTTTTCCTCTACACTATTTTCTCGTTTCCATTTTCCTTTTTCTTCCTTGCTTTCCCTTCATCTCTCCCTTTTCCTTTCTCATTTCCTAATTTCCTCTTTTCCATTTTCCTGTCTTATCCTCACCTCCTCTACTTTTTCAGTTTATTTTCCTTTTCTTTACCTTTTATCCCACTTCCTGTTTTCTTTATCTCTTATTTCTTTCTTTATCTCTTGTCCAGTTTCAGCTTTCCTTTCCTTTCCTTTCCTTCAGTTTTTTTATTTCTGTGCTATCTCTTATCCTTTTCACTGTTTCCTTTCACTTCTTTCCTTTAATCCAAGTGCTGTAGTTCAAATCTTCCTCACATCTCGGTCTCTCGGGTCACTCAGTGCAATGGCAGGACAGACGTTCGCATACCTTTGCCTTGTCCCAGAATACCTATCTAGATCTTTTGGCCCCTCCAGCAGAGATCAGACAGGACAACTGTAAACAAGTCATGTAGCATGACCTGTTCCACTCCATTACAGACACTAAAAAAGGGTTTAAACTCCGATCTGCAAGGAGAATTAGAACAGGTCCTATCATTCAACCCTGCTGAGGTCACATACACGCTACTATTATCCCCAGTGCTCTCTCTTTCCCAGCTCTCAGAATTCGACATTCCCCAAGTGGTTCGTTGTGTAGATTTTGGAGAGCAGAGCAAGGCACAGACAGACAGACAGACTGCTTAAATACACTCGCGCACACACACACACACACACACACACACACGCCGTTTCTTGTTTTGGACAGCATACATAGGAATGCTGTGAACCTGAGTAAATGACTCGGTGCTGGCTGCACGTCTACATGCTGACAGATTTGAAATACACAGACGGGTTTCTACCACAGCGGCTCCTGAGGGCCTCTACACGCGGGGCCCGGAGAGAACGAGTAAACAGACGGTTCACGCTCGATTCACACATTCTAGAAAAAAAAAAAACATCGCTTAAAGGTTCACTACCAAACTCCTACCGTCACGTCCAAAACCACCACACGCTCGATATGGTTGCAGAAGACCAGCTGAAGCCCTCAACCACAGTGTGTTCTCTCTTCAACTCCTGACCCTTCATCACCCTTCATTCTCTCACTGACTTAGGACTTGTTGTGCTAAACTAGATACTCACATTTTTAATACTTTGGAATGGGCCGCTCAGCCCACAGGACAGATTTAGTGTGTTTGAATGTTGGATTTCTAAAAGGCCTCATATTTTGTTGTTTTCCATGATTATTATCCAAACCGTGCAAGTGAAAGTGAGACTTTGCCGATTTCCTGTCCATCAGAGATGCTGGCCCAGCCTGTGAAGCAGAAAGCACGCTTTAAGATCAAAGACGCCAAGTGCCACCTGAGACCCCGCAATAAGGAGAAACACAGGGATATGGGAAAACAGGGCCTGCAGGGTGAGATATAACACATTTAAATACTGAAAGCATCCTCTTATTTCCTTGACTTATTTTATCCTTCTGTACCGTGTCCTTAACTCATCCTCTTTTTTGTACGTTTTCCTATTTCCCATTTCCTTTCCATTTTCCTCCTGTTACTTTTATATGTTTCTTTTTTTCTATTTTCCTTTCTTTGTCCTAGTCCACTTTTCCTGTTTTATGTATTTTTTTGTCTTCTCCTTTTTCCTCTTGTTCTACTTCCTCATTTCTCATTTTCTCTTCATGTTCCCATGGCCTATTATCAGCTTTACCATTTCTCTTTTTTTCCTATTTTCCTCTTCCTGATAACCGTTTTTTTCTTCTCCATTTCATATTTGTCCTTCTTATTTTGTTTGCTTTTTCTCTCCAGCATCTTTTTTCCTTTTTATCTTTTGACCACTTTCCATTTTGTTTTTCCCATCCCACATCATCACTTCCTTATTTTCAGTTTCATTAACTTTTTTTTGCTTGTCCTTATCGTACATGTCTATTATATATACGGTCTATTTTGTATATTATTCTTTTTATTATCCTTGTCTTGTCTTGTCATTCTGTTGCACTGTGGAGCTTCAGTCACTAAAACATTTGCTTGTGTGTGTAAACATGCAAAGCTCTTTCTGATTCAGATACTGACTGATTCCTTTTGATTCGTCTTCTCCTTTTATCTTTCCTTTTCTTTCAGCAGCTAGTCAGTTCCCCTGCACAGACGACTGTCAGGTGACATTTGTGAATCTGAAGTGCGACTCGTCCAAAAAGCGCCGTCGTGGCCGCAAATCTCCATCCAAGGAAGTCTCCCACATCACAGCGGAGTTTGAGATGGAAATGAAAGAAGAGGAAGCCTCAGGTAACATTGCCTTTGTGTGTGTACAGCGGTTCTCTCTGCGTTCTCAATTTCCATCTGTGGTTCTAGAACATAAAAGTGAGCGTTCTCGTCTTCATATACATGTCAGAGTCATGTAACGTGGACTGTGTGCGTGAGAAGACCAAACAGAGGCTGCATAATGCCATGCGAACACTAAGGAAGTCCATCAGTAAGCAGCAGTTCTACATTCAGTTCTCCGGCACGGCGTACGACGTGGCCCAGCGCGCCGTGCGGCAGACAGAGGGAGACGAGACCTGCAGTATAGGACAAGTCCTAACCGACGGGAAGTGTGGTGAGCATTCTAGAAGATGCTTTTGTTTTCTGACCTGGTGCATTGAAGACAGTTCCGTAAGTCTGTGTGTCTGGGTGCGCTTCTGTGTATTCATGTGTCTCCCAGTCAGCTGCGGTGTGGGAACCTTCTACAGCGGAGAACAAGAACAGTGCGTGTTGTGTCCGCCAGGAACCTATCAGGACAGAGAGGGCCAGCTGTCCTGCGAGCCCTGCCCCAGCACCGAGGGACAGGGCGTCACGGGGGCCAAGAACGTCTCCGAGTGCGGAGGTGTGTGTGTGTGTGTGTCAATGAATAGCTTTGTGATGGTAATGAAACACCTATTGATTGCAGGAACTGTTTGATGCGAGACCATCCCCTTTCTTAAAATGAATCAATACATATTTGAAATTCGGGGGTCAATATAGCCTGAAATGAAATCCCGGAATTGCTCATTATCATGCAAATGTGAGATTTCTAATGAAGGTCAGAGGAAAGTCTTGATCAATTGGTAGGTAGAAGCTCAATTTAATCATTTGAGCTGCTCAAGCACATCCACAAGGCAATTTTAATCCATCTGTGATTCTCATACGTGCCGCAGTGCACATAATGCTCATAATACTTCAGTGCTTCAGTTTAGTTGACTATTGAATGAGGTTTCTTTGCTTTTAGCTCCCCCTTGTGGGATTAAAGCCTTCATGGGGCCCTAAGCAGAATTTTATTTGGGAACCTCTCAGTGCTGGTTATTGTCAAAGCTTGTTTAGTCTTCTGTGATTTTTTTTTTTTATTGTAACAGTTGCAAACTTACAAGTGTGGTCAGGTGTCTTAACATTCAAAGTGGCATACTTAATGTAGTGTACTGAAAAGTAGTCAAATAAACTAGCAGACCATTAATTTACAGGACATAAATATTAATAATTGATAATATTAATATAAATATTTTTATAATAGATATTAAACAGCAGAGAGCATCTGTAAAACAACAACAACCCTTGATCTATTTCTAGCTAATTGAGGCATGATGTTCAAACATAAACTTAAACAAAAAGATACCCTACCTAGGTTATGCTAATTAACTGAGGTCCGATCTGTTTAGGGGTGTTTTTCCTAAAAAAGTCCATGGAAATAACGAGAACAACCAAAGTTAGCTAACGATGGCCTTGACGCTTTGGCTGTCGCTGAGCCAGAGAAAAAAAAAGACATGGAACAACGTGGAAATAATAAAAGTATATGTACAGATTATTTAATTATTTAATATTGTGCTTTCTTATTATTATCATTGCCCATCTACAAATAAATAAAATAGAATGTAATTTCATATAGGCTTCTCTTACGGGCCCTCTGGTGGCCACGGGGCCCTAAGCAGCTCCTTAGTTTACTTATGCCTTGGGCCGGCTCTGATGATGAACATCATGAACCACTTTTCTGTTTGTCTACTAATTACGTTAAACATCCAGGCTGTGCATTTTTATAAAATGATAGTGAACAGATACAGGGTCTGTGAAAGCGTGAAAAAAAGACCAAATAAAGCACCATAAAAGTAGTCTAGACAGCTTGTTTTCTTTATGTTTTCTAATGTCAATTTGATACTTTTTTTTTGAAATTACCAGACTAAAATACTAATCATATTCTAAATAATCATATTAGAACCATTTCTAAAGAATCATGTGGCAGACTGGAGAAATTATTACATAGTTTTTGTGAATTGTTAAATTGTGTAAATCACAATATTGCTATTTTTGCTGTTTTTAAAGACATTTTAAAACATTAAAAAAAAATAGTGTTTTTATATATTAAATGTTTAAAACGTTGCTTCATTCTTTCTCTGGTTGTAGGCCAGTGTCCTGCCGGTCAGTTCTCTGCTGATGGTTTCCGTCCATGTCAGCCTTGCCAGCTGGGAACCTTCCAGCCTGAGCCGGGCCGTGTGTTGTGTTTCCCTTGTGGAGGAGGACTCATGACTAAACACTCGGGCAGCACGTCCTTTAGAGACTGTGAGGCTAAAGGTATGCTGGGAAGCACAGCGACTCCTGGTTCTTTAAGCATGCTTACTTCTTACATATTTTGAATTCTCTCTTCCCTATATTTCCAGTTCACTGTGCTCTCGGGCATTATTATAACGCCACCACGCACCGCTGCATCCGGTGTCCGGCTGGTACCTACCAGTCTGAGTCGGGACAGAACTACTGCATCACCTGCCCTGGAAACACCACTACAGACTTCGACGGCGCTAACAATGTATCTCACTGCAAAAGTAAGTCAGATACTTGCGAATCCACTATAAGATGACCTAATAAGCAGTGAATTCAAAGGCAAAGTCTGTTTTATCCCTTGCAGATCAACTATGTGGTGGTGAGCTGGGAGATTTCATGGGCTACATCGAATCTCCCAACTATCCTGGCGACTATCCGTCTAACGTCAACTGTGTCTGGACCATTAACCCTCCAAACAAGAGACGCATCCTTATTGTTGTGCCAGAAATCTTTCTGCCTATCGAGGATGAGTGTGGAGATGTTCTTGTCATGAGGAAGAGCGGTATGGTATACCTGTCGCTTTGCTGCTTTATTATTCCTGCAAGAATCCGTGTTATTGAGCTCCTCCCCTCTCTTTTTAGCCCAGCCCACTTCCATTACAACTTATGAGACATGCCAAACTTATGAGCGGCCGATCGCCTTCACCTCGCGTTCACGCAAGCTGTGGATCCAGTTCAAATCTAATGAGGGAAACAGCGGAAAGGGATTTCAGGTCCCATATGTCACTTATGATGGTAAGATAACAATATACATTGAGGCACCCACGTACGCATACAGTAGGGTTGCATTAGAAGTAACTGGTACAGTAGATTTAGTTATTGTTCAAAATCAATACATAATAGTTTGATTTCAAATTTTAAAAAGTAATAAATAATACTTTTTATTCATCAAGAATGCATTAAATTGACATTTAAGACATTTATAATGTTACAAAAGTTTAATAACACAATTTTTTTATTATTTTAAAAATATTAAAATAGAAAAGTTATTTTCATTTGTAATAATATTTCATAATATTACTGTTTTTACTGTACAGCCTATTTATATTTGTGAATATTGCCAAAATTGGTATAAAGAAAGTAGGCTGTAAAAAAAAAAAAAGGAAAAAAACTATAAATCATAAATACTACATATATCAGTGTTGTCAATGAAAGCAATGTGTCTGTCATTACAGAAGACTACCAGCAACTTATAGAAGACATTGTTCGAGATGGCCGACTTTACGCCTCAGAAAACCACCAGGAGATATTAAAAGTGAGCGTATGTTTACAATACAGCAATCAACTGCAGACAAACCTAACTTGACCGGCCACTTTTAATTCTCTGTTTCTGTGTTGTCAGGATAAGAAGCTGATTAAAGCTCTGTTTGATGTGCTGGCTCACCCTCACAACTACTTTAAATACACCGTGCAGGAATCAAAGGAGATGTTCCCACGTTCCTTTATCAAACTGCTACGCTCCAAAGTCTCCAGGTTTCTACGGCCGTATAAATAGAAACCCGAACATTTCTTCCACGACCCCGGCTCTATCCCCATCTCTCTTCCTGTCTTTTCTCCACTAGCTCCCAGAAGGCCTCACTACTGCAAGAAGATAAAGACGTTTGGCCTTCTTCCTGTCTGAGATTTGTCCCTTTTTTGTCTTGTTTGTTTTTTTTTTTTTGTTTGCTAATATTTATGTGCTTTATTTTGCAAAAGCCCTCTTTGGATGTTTGATATCTACAGTATATATTTGTATATGTATGTATGTATATATATATGTGTGTGTGTGTGTGTGTGTGTGTGTGTGTGTGCGTGCGAACAAAAAAAAAAATATGTGCAAGCTTATGACATATTAGGACACATACAGACACACACAGATATATATTCTTGTTTTGAAAAGGTTATTTTCATGCCCCTAACGTGCACAAGGGGTTTTAATATCCTAGTGCACTTAAAGTTTTCTTTACAAACTGTATAAGAAAGGAAATCGCTTTCTGCTCTGACCACAACATGAAAAACAAAGCCAGATAAATGAAAGAAAGAAGAAAAAACAACAACAAGATAAAAGACAAAGACTACCTGTCGGTACGAGAGTTAGAGTTACATGTACGTTGTTTAACTAGTATTTGGAGCTTCAATTGCACTTGAATTTTATATTGTAGAGAATAAGGAATCTAAGTTTTTCGTAATGTTTTTGTTGTATAGAGATGTTTTACTTTGGTCGTAGAAACACGAAATGCCCGAACCTCCCCTCTACAGGACGCAGAAAGATATATCACTCTCCTGAAAACAAAAAAAAAAGGTTTCATAATGATCATCTCATAATATTGGCAGTTTAATATAAAACGTGTTAAAAGTACCCTAACGTTTGACTGGGTCTGTATCTAGCCTGACAAGCGTAAGATTTCACGTGATTTAATTTCACACGATGCGATGAGATTGTCATTAACCTGGCTGTTATTGTGCATGTGGTGCAAGCCAGATTTTAGTTCGAGACGGCTGTCTCATGGAAACGGGAGAGATTTGATTCAGAACAACGAAGAATCACGAGTCTCACGGTCTGTTGCATCTATTACATAGTAATAACATATCACCTTTGTGCTGTGCACAAAGACACGTTACTTTGCTCTTCTTGTTGAACTGTGGATGAAAGTCAGAGCCCGTTTGTTGAATGGATGACATACCTTAAGTATGTGAATGTTGGCGGGCTGAGAGAATCCAGAGATCCGATCATTTCCCCTCATAAATCAGCAGAATGCTCTTGTAGGAAAACAAAAAATATATATATAGTGTGAGTCTCAATGTGGTTCTGGTACAGTTTTATTTGGTCGTTTTTGTGAAAACCGATATAGCGGTCTTTTTGCAAGTGTAGAGGGGTGAGAGAAGAGGCAGAAAAAGACAAATCGAACCACAGACATCTACGCGTGCCATAAAGTCACAGAAAGACGTTGTTTCGCATATTGTCCGGTTTGGGAGAAAGGGACGGAGTGATCATTCAAAAGCTGCTTTGTTATATGAGCACTTACTCATGCTTGTATTTCTAATATCCACATAAGACAGGGGAAACACATTCACTCTTGCATCGAGCATAAACCAACTTCATGCATGCGCACACAAACGCATTACCTAATCCGTATTATTATGCTATCACAGTAATTTATGATTCGTGAGATAACCGCAGGTTGTCTTTGATCATTTTTTTGTGCGTGTGCGTGTTAATCACATGTCACAGTCTCGTTTGATTACTAAAACAGAGGCGTGTGATTACTTGAGGAGACGTTGCTGTTTGAAAAGAAGACCGTGGCTTCACACACATAGAAGTGCTTCGCCCCTCAGATGGAGAGTGACTCGAGACTGCTGCTGGCGTGATTTGTAAGCTTTATGAATACAGATGTGTAAATGATGTACAAATGTTAGGTTTTTTTAAGTTAATATTTACAGTAGAAGGAAACGGCGTGCTGGGGAAGGTGACAGTCTAACGTGCGCAGGGCTGATCTGGAAGGCTGTGTTTGTTGGTATGCTTCCCATCGTGATAAATGACCGCATTACAGAAGAACAGTTCTGCTGTGTGAAATCAACCCCAGGAGACGCGTAGAAGAGAACGGGAACTGTTGTTAAGACCTCACTTTATTAATAAATCATTCAAATCTTATGCCGTGTGTTGTGCCGACCTTTCGTTTGAAGCACGTGCTAGTTACACGCTAAGTATAATCAGTTCAAATTAATTAAGTGGAAGTTAAGACAATTAGAAAAATGTGACCCTGATCTGACCTAAAAGCTTTGCACGATTTGTCGCCCTCTCGTGTTAAAATATCATAAAATATTACGCATATCTTCCCACAAAGGGGCAGTGCGCACCAAGATTTCACGAGCAGTTTCTAATTCATCTTTATTGATTTTTCGTTTGTTTTTTGAGTATATCTGAACTCTTTGTAAAGTAAAAAGGTTAATATTCATATTTTTTTTACCTATCAGATACTGATTTGTACACCTTTATCTGTGATTAAGTTTCAAAGTCAAGGTCAGACAAAAAAAAACATCGTTGGTTAGACAGCACAGATAAGCTATAGATATAGATGGCAGATATAATATTAAATATTAAGCGCTCCTCTCTGACTGAAACAACTGGCTTGAGTGGAGCGCTAACGCGTTATGCTACGAGAACGGATCGTCTCATGAATATTAATTACGCACGTGACGTTGACAAACTGATTGGCTGAACGGGAGACGCTGGTTCTGACTCCGCCGAGCAAGATTTCAGTTTAAGCGCGCCTTAGCGTTTAAGGCGCGTACAGCGATGGACAACCTACTAAAGTACAAATAATCGCGCACAGAACTGTCAAATAACATAACGAAACGACACATATATTATCTAATATAATATCATAATGCGTCGCGAATGGCGCAATCGGTAGCAAGTTGCGTCAACAACAAAATCCGTTAGCGTCTGCGAGAGGCGTTTTTGTGATCGTCAAGGAAGTTAAACGACTGAAAGCTCCTGGCCATAGTGGGATTCGCAAGAGGAGGAGAGAAGGATCCGGAGCAGCGGAGGGGGAGTGTCTCCGACCGCGTGAAACACACACACACACACACACGCGCACACATACCGGGGCACCACGCGACTTCAGTTCAAACAAACCAGCGCGAGCCTCTGCAAACGGGAGCTCTTTTTTCCCCGGTTATTAGTCCGGCGTCTTCACCTGCACGTCTTTAAAACCTATCAGCGTCAGACTCTTGAGTTTGCACAGGTAAGTATATTTCTGCTATGTAAATCAGCACCGCATATCTTTTGAATATGCATGGATGATTATAAACGACGCTCGTCTGTTTGGGAAGCGGAGACAGTTACCATAGATACAGTCAGTTCCTGAACGCTTGTTAAACGTGCGCGATTGATTTTTGGCGTCGTGTCGGGTTTATTTCTTGTTATCTAAACAAAATCCTTAACGGCACACACAGTGTTTATCTGGCAAAGGACGCCTTGTGAAATTAGGCTTAATGAAAAGCAAGTTATCATATGGTTAAGCTGATAGATCTGCTAATTAATTTAGTCTCTTTTTGTGAACCATGTTACACTCACAAAAATGCCAGCAAGTACGTTTGTGTTATTTTTTGTACATGATCTTTTGACATGTAGTACTGAATACCTTGATATTCATCATTTAAATAAAAGGCAAAATACTTGCATGGTCTCTTTTAACACCTAAATCCTACATTACTTTTTTAATACTTTTTTTTTTTTCAATATATTTTATTTAGTTTTATTTTCACTACTCCTCCTATTACTTACAGCTTACGTGCTTTTACTTAGTTTGCTTAGTCATCATCCATCTTTTATGTAGAAAAAAAAAAATCGTATCGCAATTTTTTTGAGGTCTTTTTCAGCACTCTCTGACTGCAGAAAGCTTTCAGCTTCTTTCCTCCTTGTTATTTCAGTTCAAAATAACATTTTAGCTCCCCTTTCTTTTAGAGGGCTTTTGTGTCCTCTCTCTTCCCAAACAATTGTCTCTGTTGCGTCGCATCTTTTTTTTTTTCTTCTTCTGCCGTCTTGAAAGTGCAGGGAACTCTATTGTTAGACAGAAATCGTGACAGAATGGTTACCATGGCTTTGTGTAAGATCTCGGCGCTAACACGCAGGAGAGTGGGACACACCGCCGTCAGCCGCACGTCTGATTGTGGGTTTTGATAATATGCCGCTGTCACCGTTCTCATCTCCCTTTATCTTGCATCTCGTGCCTTTTTTTTCCCCCTCAGGTGCATTGTGGCCGCTGGTGTGCTGTGATTGAGGGGAGGCATGCAGGCTCACTGTCCCAGCAGCGGAGCTGTACGGTGGGCCAACCGCTGAATACGGTCCGGGACCCGTCCCGACAACTTGCACAAGACAGTCTCACCCCATTGGAAGCCCTTTAAGCGAGCACCGGCGAGCAAGTGCGCCTGTGTGAGAGAGAAAGCGTTAGTGTGTGTGTGTGTGTGTGTTGCCATGGCTTTCACACTTTCCGAAATCATGGCAGCCCGACGACAGCAGCAACAGTCTCAGAGGAGCGGAAGAGGGGTGGTGGAAGTGGACGAATACAGCGCCAACCCGACTCAAGCCTTCACCTTCTACAACATCAACCAGGGGCGCTTCCAGCCGCCTCACGTCCATATGTAAGAAACTCGCAAATTTAAGAATCGCATGCGCTTGACTAGTTGTCCTAGTTGTCTTCTGCATTTTTTTTCTTTCTTTTCCATTTCAGATTTTTAGCAGCGGCACTTTAATTTGCATTCTGACAGCACGCTTTGCTTTAGCTGACAGTTTGCATGTTAAAATTCTCTCAGGAGATCTTCATTACCTTTAGAGCGCTGTTGCTACCGTTGCGTTTTTAAAACACAAAAAAAACCCGCCCGATTGGGTTCATGTCAACTAAATATTTTTCATGATTCGGGGCTTCCTTACCAAATTTTTTTTTAATAATGACACTATTGTCTTTTAATATATATATTTGAATTTGTTGAAGAATTTTGCATCATTGTTTCTTTTTTTAATTGTATTATAGTTCAAAGAGTAAATTATTTTCCCCTGAATGGGCCTTGTTTCACTGTTTCTATTTCTTTTTATTTATGCCAATTTACAAAGGAAAACAGGCCACTACCATATATTCGTGAGTGTGTATGACTGTCTGTGAGTTGGTACCTGTGTGTGTGTGTGTGTGTGTGTGTGTGTGTGTGTGTCGCCGGTAGAGTCTGTGTGGTCGACCCAGTAGGAGATGCTCTAAAGTGGGCCATTCTTATTCAAAACTCTGCCATGTCCCTCAGAGACCCTTTTCTGCAAATACAACTGCGAAGTCGTGAGAGAACGATATATAACCTTACGTATTCCCACGCCTCTGTCTCTCCACAGGGTAGATCCGTTACCCCATGACACCCCCAAGCCCCCGGGCTACACGCGGTTTGTCTGTATCTCTGACACGCACTCGCGCACTGACACTATTCAGATGCCTTACGGTGACGTCTTACTGCACACTGGAGACTTCACAGAGCTCGGCCTGCCCAGCGAAGTCAAGAAGTTTAACGACTGGCTCGGTGAGATTTTTTTTTTTTTGCTTGTTCTCTTCCTTAAGAAGGTTTTGTCGGTGACTTAAATTATGTAATGCAGCGCGATGCATTTATAGGATCATTGCATCTTTAAAAGTGTCGCAGGGCTGAATCTGCTTTAAAATCTGCTTTGATTTTGTGGATACAAATGCGATGAAACGTTTAACAGAGAACTGAGAGAGCTGCCGTCTTATTTGTAGCAAAAGCACAATCACATTAGCCAAAGTATTAAATAAATGAACATGCGAGATATGTGGGATGTGTGTGCATCTGTGAATGTTGCATGTTCAAAATCGGCAGAAGCCTAGATTTTTGAAATAATGAATTATGTAGTACGAAAACGTACAGTACCAGTCCAAAAATACTGTTTGTTGTAACCGAGATGCGAAACGGCTCGTTCCGAATAGCTTTTTAATGTCAGCTACAGTAGATATATTACAAGTCAATGATATTGTTCATAAAGCTGCCTAATTTATGAACTCAAGCGATTATTTTTATTTATTTTTTTGTTTATTTATATCTCTGAAGGAAATAAAACACAGTGATCTTTTATCAAAAAGTCCTTTCGACAAAAGTAGAATATGGATATTTATGATGATTTTCTTACAAACCAGAAGCACGTAGAGGTCATTGTCGTGATGCTTTATATATATATATATGTCCAAAAAGATGAGGATGGCTCCGTACTAAAGAGAATCAGAAGGATGACTGGTGTTGTTTCAGGAAAGGGAATAGAAAGCAGGAGATCTGGATGGATGGAGGTTAGTCAGCGGGGTGCAGGAGACACCAGTCAGATTAAGACTCCCGCTCGTGTGTCTCATCTTCTTTCCCGCTATTGATTCTCTGCTGTCCTGCCTCTCTCTTTCTTTCTGGCACGCCGTCCCTGTGCCAAAAAGGAAGTTCTCGCTTTTGTTCTCGCGTTTGTCTCTGTATAAATATTTATAACTTGGTTCTTTTTCTCATCTCTGTATCTTTGCTCCTGTGTATCTGAGAGAACTCGCAGCGCACATGCTTCCTTTCTTTATCCAGCAACAATCCTCAGAGATATGATTTTACTTTTTTTTTTTTTTTTTTTTTTTTTTTACCTCACAACACTTTAAAGTGTGCGCAAATACACAGTCTCGCACAGACCTCCTCATGTGGCGATGCTCTTAACTCAACCTAGTCTCATGGCCTTTTTCCTTGGCAGTTGTATATTTTTTTTTCCTCCTTTTTGCTTCCACACTGTAATGTTTTTGCTGAATCCGTTTCCTCTTTTTTTCGTCTGGGCTCTTCGCGACTGCTTGAACTTGTCAGGTTTAATATTTTAGGCAGTTGGGGGTACTTTAATAATAGCGCGTCACCTTAGACCCTGAAGTAGGCGCTGTGAATACAGCATGCAATAAAGCAACTCGGAAAAAGCTTTGGAAGTGCGTGAATCTGTGTATTGATAACGTGGATAAACTCTAGTCATCATAGGGTAAAAATTGTCATAATTGTTACTATATTGTGTGTTTAGCACAGCTGGAATGCTATTATAAAATGGTGTGAGACACTGGAAATAAACAGTAAGATGTGTCACAGCAATAAAAGATGTCTATCTCGTGTGTGTTTGCATACACAAACACATTGCAGAATAGATTGCTATGGACTGATAGACTTACGATATAAAAGTAAACAATTTGTTGTCTTCTAAAGCCACGTTTTAGGTTTGTTCCAATATATCATGCCCTTATAACTGCATAAAACTATTATTAGTGCTAGGCCTGTTCTTATTAGCCTAATATTAAAATAATAAAATGTTCCTGCTATTTCAACTCGGCGTGGCACATGCACACAAATGAGGCTTCTCCTCCTCATAGGAAATGTTTTGAAAACTGGCTCTAAAACTAAGCTCACATTAAAATTGACCTGCAGAGTGATACACCTTTATTTACAAATTATGTAAAAAAAGAGACATCGTTTCTTTAGCAGCTATGAATAAACATGACAAAACTGCATTGTCACCAGCGTTTCGTTTTCTTTGCAGAACATTAGCAAAAAACATTGACACTTATTCTCCTTCATCGTTATGACAGAAAAATATGCATTTTTTTCGTGGGGGCGCGTGGTCCGGTATCCATTTAATTTAGCTTTACTCCAAAAAGATGAACTTGGGCTACCTAAAAAATACTTTTATCCTTATTTGTTCGTGTCCAATATTCAGTTTAAAATAAATCTACTTTCGATTTTCACCTTGAATGATAATCTGCCAAAATGTGGTTTCTTTATCTTAAATTATAGGGTTTCCTACATACATGCGATTCATTAGATTTATTAATTGACAAACCTTATTGAAATTTGACCACTCTTGTGACCTGTAGATGTCCATTCTTAACAATTGTTGGTCATAACTTTTACATTTTTTTTCTTCTTTATGAAAAGTGTTTTGACAAGATGACAAAAATGCAAATTTTTCACTCATGTGAAAATGATTACAGCGTTGTCTGATTTGCCCAACCAGTTAATTTGAACTAACCATTAGCGAGTACAGATGTTCACGAATTAAAAGTCCTGTTATATAAATGTGTCGAAGCGCAGTTGAAGCAAATCCGTATCTTCACAGGTCTCCATTTGTGTTTATCAGTCTTGAATCATTTGTATTTGCGTGCTGAACAACTGTACTAGTGCAAGAAACCGCGTTTGTCTTTCTCTTGTATCCTTCGGGCTTAACACCGACCGGAGAACATGCTTTAGGATCATTTCTTGGATCTTTAAAGAACTGCGTTAAAGGGAAAATCTGACATGAATTCCCAGTAATAACAAGTGATACTACAACCTTTCTGGAGATCATAGACAAGGCTAAAATCTGCTGTACTGGCAGGGTTTTGCTGAAGAATACAATCAATAGTTATAGTAAGTTACGTCAGTTCAGACTCCAGTAGTAGTCCAGTCCAATTTCGGATGAAGTTTGCTCGTTGGAGCACCCAAACTCCTTTTTCACAGGAGGTTTCTGTGAGTTTAAGAGAATCTGTGGCACAGGCAGCTGAATTTCTTCTTGCATTGTTTCACATGCACTTTTTCCGTGTGGAAGTCATTATGTGCAGACCTGGGTTAGAGAAGCAGGTTGAAATGGTTAATACGCTTTTCTTTCTCTCGGGTCAGGAAGGTTCGGTAGTTCTTCCGTCTTGTTCTGTCCTGTCCACATTATGAATAATAGATTAGCCCAATGGTGATGTGACAGCTGCGTGGGCTGTGTGAGATGTGCGTTTGAGTGTGTGGGGTGGAAGAATCTTGGGAAAAAAGTTTACACCTTTCTCACTCCTTTTCTTTTCCCTCTCTCTCCTCTCAACTTTGGAGTTTTCCCTCCATTCTCCCTCTCTGGTCTGTATCTGGAGAGAAAACCGTCATGAAACTTTAATGTGCTCTCCCTTTTTCTCCCTTCAAGCTCTACAGCTCTCTTTTTTGCGTTTTTTTCCCCTCTCCCTGCCATGGGTTTACTCAGCTGAAGGTTTAGCTGTGGATTATTAACGAGGAAGCTTGACACTCCTTTACGGTTTTTCTCTTAAAGTGTAAAGCAATCTCAGAAAAAGATGAAATCTTTGTGTAGTTTTGTGGTTGAATACTTTGCGTCTGTGGACCTGTGTGTGTACATCATTTGCACATCATTTGTGTAACGTCTTGTCTTTCTTAAATGCTTGTCTTGTTTTTTACGTGCAGTATTAATTTAAAACGTAATAGAATAGCTAGCCCAAAAAGTTTATTTCTGTCATTTTGAAATAAAGGCACTACACTACAAATGCAGTCCATACAATTAATTCTTCAAGTATTTTGCTGACTCAAATTTTTGCTCCTAATGTAAAAACAAGAAAACACAAATAAAAGCATCCTGGACAGAAAGTAATAAGTACATAAATAGATGATTGTCATTTCAATTCTGTATCTCAGGCATGTTAAAAATATATTTAAACATGTAGTTTTATGCACAGATCCAGTTTATGTTCTCACCTTGTGGCCTGCCACCTGTGTGTTTGAGACTGAATGCTTATGCATGGGTGGATACTGTGTGTGTGTGTGTGTGTGTTCTCCTTATAATACTGTATGTTTACATTTCACATGGGCACATGAAGAAACACAAAGAACACCTACACTGTTTGTGTGTTTGTGCACGTTGGCAGAAAGATTCTTCACTCCACTTCTTCAAAGCGTCACTGTTTTCTGTTGAGCCGGGATTATGGACCGAAAAAAGATCTAAAAAGAGGCAATGGGAGAAGCGAATGGTTGAAACAAGTGAGAAGCATGCACTAAATAAATCAGATGTCACAAATGTGCTTTAAAGGGGTCACATCAGGAGAAATCAAATCTTCCTTGATCTTTTAAAATAAAAGAGTTTGATGCGCTATGAAAACATGAACTCTGTTTTTTAGAACACAGTCCAAAATGTCTTCTATTGAAACTAAGCTGGAAAAAAAAACCTTTTTATTCTGTGCTTCCTTAACTTCAGATAAATAAACACATGGCCGCCCACATTTGAACTTTACACTTCGAGTGGCACATTTCACGGATTGTTTTAAGAATTTGCTGATACTTTGCAAAGTAGCGAAGTGTGGAATGGTGCGAGCCAAAAACCGCACGGCTCACACAGCGAAGCATTGCTAGCCATTTCACATAAGAAGAGGGCGTTTACGTGATATAGACATCTTAAAAGTACGGTAACAGTTACAAATGTTCATAGAGCGGTTAAAAATGATATATGAATATAATCATTAGCAAAAAAAAAAAAATTTTTATGGGCTTCTGGAAAAACAAAATTCCGTTTAAAAATATGCACAATATGACTGTTTTATAGGCTGGAATTTTATACAGTTTTGATGAAGCTGCATTCATCAAAAATCAACCAGTTAGCACCACTACAGTCACAGTGTTGGATTCTGATATCATCTACAGTATGCTCTTTAAAACAAACTGAACCAAAAATGTAATCAGCACCATTGTCTTCACTTTTGGATGTATAGGAAGTCTCAAAAAACTCGAAATACGAATATTGAACGATGAACGCTGTGATAAACAGAGAAACTTTATAAAGAGAGGCAGGTATTTTCATATTTTCTCTTTGATGTATTGTAGTGACATGAATTTTTCATCTAAAGTGAATGCACTGCAAATGCTACATGACAGCATGACAGTTTAAAACTGAAACTGCAATGTTTTTTGTCTTTTACCTAAATATGACAAAATCTTTTAGTGTCATGCGCTCTCAAGCTCTTTGATTTTTCCATTTATTTTTCACAATGTGCCATGATTAAATTTCATTTGCTGGCATATGTGTTAAATGCACAGTTCTGTCGTTGGCTGATACTTTCTCAGCCAGCCAACTTACAAGAAAGTGCACGTATCACGTAGGTGGCAAACGTCTCGCGGAACGTCTGCAGCATCACACACACACACACACACAGCGTGAGACAGCACCATAATCCTCTTGAATGAGCTCTGAATTTTGGAGGTTGGAGGATTTGCTCCATCAAAGTCCAAAGACCACCCACCAGAACAGAAATGACAATAGCACTCAAATCCGGACACTTCCTCTGGGCTTATGCACCTATAAAAACCCTGATTCTAATGGTCCACACCACACACACACACACACACACACACGCATACAAATATGTCAATGTTGCAGCTCACAAGACATGTATAAGAGTGAAATGTTTTGTATAGCAAGTGCTTGTGTGTGTGTGTGTTGTTGTTGAACATGCTATTCTCGCTGCACGTATGTGTCTGTGTGAACATGCACAGGCCTGCATTCATCCACTTTAATTGCGCTCTTTTTGAAGTGAAAAGAACAGAAGCTGTCTGTCAGATTCACAGTGAAATTTAAGCTATTGCTGCCTTGAAAGTGCTTTTGAAATCAAAGACAAAGGGCCCAAGAAGATAGAAACTAATAACAACAAGCAGCACACACTCGTCCGTGTGTCCGGATTAGGCGTTTTGGGCTGAAATCGGCATGCTTTTTTCTTTCCCGTTTCCCGCTCCTTCTCATCACAAAAGCTTTGGGCTCGTCTTTTCCATCCTCCCTCTTGCTGGCGTTTTGTATTTGTGTGATTGATTGCTTCCAAAGGCTTTTTTTTTTTTTTTTTTTTTTTTTTTTTTTTGCTTTGTGTTTCTAAGAGAATGACTCCATTGTAAAATGGTGATTCTCTCTGTAATTCTGCCTTTGAAGGAGTCGGACCGTTTGTGGAATCTATATGAGAGGGAAAGGGAGCGCGAGAAGGAGAGAAAAGAAACGCAGTGAGTGCACGGAGATGAACATATGCACCGGGAGATTTTCACACTTTTGCAGTGCCTACACATGTATGTGAAACCGATGGTGCACGACATAAACACAATATGGAAGACTTATCTTTTTTTGGAATGCGAAGATGCACGTTAACAAATGACTATATGTGGTGAGAATATAGATGAGCAGAAGAAGAAATGGTGGGTCGTGATCCCAAAAAACAAGGTTGTGGATGGCGAGGAAAAGCAACGCTAAGTGAAAATAATACTGCACAAAGTAAATAAGCATATAAGAGTGCATAATTAAGATGACGAGATAAACAGGCTCATCAACTTTTAAAATTTTTTTGTTGACAGGCTGTGCATCTAATTAACCACTATTTTTGTATTTTTAGTATTTTGAATTATTTATTTCATATTTACATGCTAGATCATTTTAAATATAATGTTTGGGTTTTAAACCAAAGATCCTGAAGTAAATGATCTAGTGTGATTTCTTTGGCAAAAATGAACAGCATTCAATGGACATATTTGTCTAATATATATTAAATATTTATTATAGTACCAGAAACAGACTCCATAGTGATACAAGAAATATAAAACTAAGGTAGCATCGTGCAACAAAATGCTTAGACCAATCAGAATGGAGTACTCTTCAGAGCTGTGCAATATAGAGGGTTTATTGACAGCTGTCTGGGAAATGGATGTTGAATTATGGATTTGATGAGCATTGGAAGATATGAACCCTCTTAAATCTGCTTGGAAATCTAATCATATCACGGTAAAGCATAAGATTGAGCTGGAAGGTAGTTCTTTTATTACGTATATTACAAAAGTGTTGAGCAACCATAAAAGATTTCAGAGCTTCGCCTCTAGAAGGAGGCTTTAAATCTCCAAAACTCCTGCGCTGATTCTTGTGAAGCATCTGCCGTACACGCATAAAACTCTCAAGTTTTGCCCATGTCTTACTTTTACGATCATCTCCCAGCGATGGTAAAATTGTGCTTATGGCCGCAGATTTTTAGAGGTGCCGTGGAGTATCGTGCGTGTGTTAAGTGTCAAGCAAATTGCTGTTAAGTCACACGTTTTGAGCATAAGCATGTGCAGGGGACCGTATGTGTGTGCGCTCCGTCATTTTAAATTTTTTATTTTTTTCGCAGGTCCTCAAAACCAGCACCCCCCACATCCTTCCCGCCCACAATTTAATTGCCGCTTTTCAGGGACGCGCTTGGCTGCGTAATTGTCAAAACACAGGCTGACTGAACTCTCCGTCACACCTCAAACCTTACACTTTCTGACGCATCTCATCTCTTTTATGACACTTTTCAAATAAAGGGAACATTTCCAGATGTTTGGCGTAATTTCGCCTCAGCTCCGCAGGGCTGCGGGGAGAGCGATTTGGAGAGAGGAGATTTGTGGGGACAGACTGTCTTTGTGTTTGTCAGGCGTGGACAGGTTCGCTCCCCGGTGCGCCGAAAATTTTAAAGAACTGTGAAAAAACGGGGACCGTGGAACGAGGAGCAATAATATTTGCGCGTTTATTGATGTCGGAATTATGAAGTGCCATATTAATTTCCATTGTTTCACAGAAAAGCTGAAAACGAGTTCTTTAAGATTCCCGATTTAAACGCAAACTCAACCAACTTAATACCTCAAGGAGAATGATGTAGCCCACCTTATTGGCAGGCCCACTCGGCATCTGTGCCTGCAGAAAGCAGCGCAGATTTACACAGTATCCGTCAGCCTGTCATTCACGGCGCTACACATCCCCCTTCCCCTTATGTGTTCGTTTATTCAATATTTTGGTCCATTCGATTACGCTTTCAGCTACCTCTAGAGTCTCTAAGCTCTGATTAACACTTTTGGTTATTGAAATACATTTTTACCTCCACAAAATCCAGTGTAGAAAAAGCAAAAATCTGCAGATTTTGTCTCATTTATGCAAAACGTCACGGTAATACCCGTTTAGACTTCTCCTAGCTCTTTTGAGTGGATTGTCTTTAAAATGATTCGTAAAAGTCCCCATCGCCCCCAAAAAATGAGCTTGTAAGAAGTGTGGGAAACGTGCATTTAGCTAACATGCCAACTTTACATGAATTAATGATGAAAAATAACCAATCTTTTAATCAAGGCGCTTTATCGTGATGGCTGTTTTCTCTTTCCTCAGGCACTCTGCCTTATGAAATAAAAATCGTTATAGCCGGGAACCACGAGCTAACATTCGATCAGGAGTTTATGGCGGACCTGATAAAGCAGGATTTCTACTACTTTCCCTCGGCCTCCAAACTCAAGCCGGAGAACTACGAGAACGTTCAGTCCCTGCTCACCAACTGCATCTACCTGCAGGACTCTGATGTTACCGTCAGGGGCTTCCGCATCTACGGCTCTCCGTGGTGAGTCCCTCTCTCTCTCTCTCTCTCTCGCGCTTTCTCAAGTCTTCCTGTCACCGTGTTTGTCACCATATGTTGTTGTGTCGTCCCTTCCCCCTCAAGTCTTCCTCATTTTTTGCTCCTTCCTCCCTCATTCTGTCTTTCTCTCTTGTTAACACTTCTTTTGCCAACCCTCCATGTTCTGCAATGTACCTCTGCACCAGTGAATAAGTATGGGTGTTTGTGTGACTTGTAGGCCCTTCTATGTATAAACACAGATGTTTTGTAGCTGCATGCCAGGTAATTGTTTTCAAATTAAATTTGGCCTGCACAACAGCGTGTGTGGGGGTTTTTTCTTAACTTGTAGAAGCAAAAAATGTCCTTACAAGAAACGTAAAACACAATGAAACCACGCGGATGTCTAAATAATGTTTTTGTTTTGTAACTAAAATGTGTTTAGTAATTATATTTGACGTTTATATTAAAAGCAATAATTGACTGATAATTCATGACAAAAATATATTTTAAAAATAATTACAATAATTATTATGATAAATGTTAAGAATTATTGTTATCACTTATTATTATTATTATTATTATTATTATTATTATTAATAATATAATAATGTTTCATATTATTAACATTATACATATTTATGTTATTAATTTGTTTACTATTATTTTATTTGTATTCTTCAGGTAGTGTAATTTTTTAAATGATTACATTATACTTAATTTATTACATTAGCTATCAATTTATTATTAAATAAGTCTTTTTTTTTATTACAAAACGTTTTCCTTTTGGGGTTAGGGTTTGGTTTAGTAGTGAGCAACCAACATGATTTTGTTAAGTCTATGATATATTCTAATTTTATAGTTATGCGTAAAGATGTGTAAACTGTGTGTGTGTGTGTGTGTGTGTGTGTGTGTGTGTGTTCCATCTAAGGTGTATTCACTGACAGGCGGCTTCTGAAAATATCACAGTAAGCTCTTACAACATCAAAGTTTATAAATAAGCATTTATTTATGTGAGTGTGGCTTGTCAAGCTGATGGTGTTTACAACAGTCATGAACTCGTGAGCTAGATTAAAACCATCTAGAATTAATCCACTCCGATATGTCCTGTCAGAAATCCTCGTCTCGTGCCAGCGTGCTTGTGCCTATGTGTGTTTACACCGTACAGACCTAATAAAACTGCTGAGATCTGGTAATAGCATTCCGCCATAGAGGAAGACGGACAGAAAGTGCGTCTCTCTGTCTTTTACCATCGTCTCCCCTGTGTCAGTCCATCTAGTGCTACATTCATTTCTGTCCTCCTGTCACCGAAGACGTGCCGCCACACTGGGGCCGGGTGGCAAAACTCTCATCTCCGTGGAGATTTTAAGTCGCTGGATTTATGGGCCGAGTCCTGTGCTGCTGCGGGCGATGGCTGCCTGTGATCTGTGCAGTTCTCAATAGAGTCATCCATCTCCTTATTACTTCATCTCTAACTTTTCAGCTTCTTTATTTATTGTGCTGATGCCAAAGCTGTCTGCTGAGGCTGTACAGTATTTTAAGATACATTAAGTGTCAAGGTGAATTTTTTGATACCTTGTTTTGCCCAGATTCTCATCATCACATGCATCGTTCTCGGAGAGAACGATCCTAGAATGAACTGGGTGGGAAAAAATTGTGTTCCTAATATGTAAGTACTCCAAGTCAGTCACTTTTCACACAGTCTTTTCAGTTAAAATGTCACATTGAAAGGCAACTGTCTATGTCAGCAGAAGGCAGCAGGTTTTGGAACTGTATTCTGTCCATCCAGCTGCTCAGAAATTCAGTAGAGACCTAAATGTGCCCCAGAGACTGATCTACTCCAAAGACCTCATCCCCCAGACAGCCATTGAGACAAACCACAGGAATTAGTTTCTGTTTCAGTTGCAACCTGGATTTAAACTGCTGGTTTTGTCCGGCCAGAAGAGAAAGACACACCTATTTAATAATGTAAAGCTGTTTGAACACAATTTGCATTGTAATAAGGGCTGTATAAATAACGATGACTTGACTTAACTCGACTTTACCACAGCAGCATCAGAACACTTCTCTTCATCTCTCTCGTCTTCTGGCCCAAGTTCTTTTTTGCTTTTCAGTTTCCTTCCTGCGTTCAGTTTACCAAAGCTGGTTACTGGGGCAGTACACCTTTGTACTTTTATCTGTTACTAAAGAATGCATATTGATACTAATGCACATCCTTTAGTGGTACATAATGTACAAAATCTTTCCATTTTGAGGGTACAGGATCAGTTACAAGCTTTTGTAACTGTAATTGTGCAATATTTGCACATTTGTTTGTAATGGTGTCGATTTTTGGCACACTGTTTCTGACAGTGGGCTTGTTCAAACACAGCTTGGACATTTTATACTAGGGGTGTAAGAAAATATCGATACACATGGCAATTCTCAAAAATGCCGAAGCGGCATGCCCATTTGTAACTACTCTGATCTATATGGTGTGTGTATATGGCTACGGTTGTAGCAGCAGTGTATCAAACCCTCCAAGTTAAGCATCTCTACTCAAATGATGAAAAAAAGAATAACGATAAATAAGAAAACATCTGAGACTAGTCGACCTCTCTAATCAACTAGCCGGTTGTTGGACCCATCCTTACTCGTAATCTCGTACTTTCACGCACACGCTCTCTCTCTCTCTCTCTGCCGGGCTAAATGAGATCTTGGCACGTTGCATTCTTTCCTAAATCCTGACTATTTGTCATGCGGTGATTCTGGAATGAAAAGAACTGCATGGGGGGAACATGTGGCGTGTTTTTCTGTTCTGCTGACGCTAATGCAAGTTTACAAGTCATTTGTCATCCGCAGATCTGCAAATGCAGAGACGCGTGGTGCGTTTGTGCCTATTTGTGTGCGTGTGCGTGTGTGTGTGAGCCGGTGTGGGTGGATGAAGTATTAAGGATGGCTGTCCCTTTCAGAGAGCGTGAAGCACAAACAATGTGTAGGACCCACAGCACGTATAGCTCTGAGCTAAACACGCAGCACATACACGGCTTTAAACTTTCCCACATCTCGTATCCGCTCGTATGGATGGTTACTCACAGACGCGGTGACAAGTCACGATGATGCTCGGTGAACACAAACACATCCTGTGCGCCCTGCGGGGGGTTACCGTCACTGGAAAGCTGCTAGCTGAATGTTTACGCAACGGCGGTAAAAGAGCAGGTAGAAGGTAATTGGGAAAAGTGCGTTTAAACTCAGGAGATTAAAATAAAGTTGCATTGAAATGAAAAGACTTTGGACGGTGAATACGATTGCGATGGTTTGGTTTGGCTTTTTATATGCACAGTGGGCAAAGACAAAAGAGGTATTTTTGGACTTTTATTTAGATAGCTGACGTGACATCAAAAGTGTGGCACGCTATACTATTTTGAACGTTTATTGTCGCATGCATTTTTGTGATGCATTTTCATTAAAAAATGTAGCATATTCTTTTATCCAAGTGATCGCCACAAGGAGACGATAAAATGAGAAATTCTAGCAATACAAAGTTTCAAACATCGTCCGGAATAGTACACGCTATAATAGAATGGAAGTGACTGCAATTTAATTCATACTGGAAAGGAATTTGTACTGTAAAATTAATCTGTTGCACTGCTGGAATACCCACAGGAAAAAAAAAACTGTAAATGGGCTCTCTTTAAGATTGCGAGTGGAAGACTTATATTTCTCCAGAGAAAAAAGACACTAGCAGTCTCACGTCTCCTCTAGAGTTCAAACTGATATCTAAACTTTGTCACAAAATTGTGCTCTAATTTATATAAAAGCTACGTTTTAGCTTTAACAGCGAGAGTGAGGTGACAACGTAAAAGGGATGGAACAGGATTTGCAAATGACAAAAGAGAAGAGCTTGTGCTACCCGCTAGGTTGTTGCTTTTCTGTCAGTCTCTCATTAAATGTAAAGGAGATTAAGTGTAAAACATTTTTGTCAATCACTTTCTGTCCGTCTCGTTCTCTTGCTCTGAGGGGCAGCAGGGGGCTTCATACGCTGTTATATAGCACAGCGGGGCATCCATAAGCAAAGACAGATGATCACCGACAAACACCTGGCTGCCAACATATATGCGTGTAGGTTTGCAAGGCGGCGTGTGGCCAGTGCTGTTATTGTAGACATGATTTTGCTATAGCGTTTAACGTTTATAGATTAAAAAGTATTTCAATTAGCTTTCAGTGTTTAATTCAGTGGATTACGTTTTGAATACCTAGCAGGATCTCTGTATGACATGGTATTTTAGTCATACTGCTCAACTCAAATGTGTGCGATTTTAAACATGTTTAATGATGTTATTTAAGATCAATGGCCGCCTTTAAAGCGTTTGTCCTGAGAAAGATGCAGAGAGGAGGAGAAGAGAACGAAAAGAGGAGGGGATAAAGCGCAAAGAAGCAAACAGACTTTTTTATTTATTTTTTTTTTCCCCTTGTAAAAGTGAAATGAAAATAGGAGAAATGTTCGCTATCCAGCGACTCCACGAGGAATAATTAATGCCAGAGATGCAAAAGACTCCGTAATTAGATTTTTTAATTATTGAGGATTTGCTTCTCTTCTGTAGTGGCCCAATTAAAGAAGCTCATCAAAACAAAAAAAAAAGAAAGAAAGAAAGAAAGTAAAGTGAAAGACGGAGAGGATGTGCGTTTTTCCTCTTCTTTTCTGTTTTGGTGTACCTGTCTTCCTTGTGTTTGATGACTCTTCTTCACTGATGAAGGGGACGCGGCACGAGACGCTAATTAATGGCCCTTCATTTGGACGAAGCGAACGATTAAAAAGGAGTAGAAGAGGAACTGAGCCTAATGATGGATAGGAAGAGGCCAGTGTGGTGGTGGATATATATAAAACAGCACGTTTAACTGCTTGACCTTGTCGGCGCGTCTGTGTGAATTAATTAAAGTAGCGGCTGATGTGGAGAGTGATTTGAGAAGAGTGGAGAGATTAGTACAGTATCAGTCGTGTCTCCCCACGGGGAAAAGAGCTCACCGCTTCGGCTATGTAGGGCTGGCCACAGGAGGACCTCCTCAATTAACATCTGAGAAGCCTGAGGGAGAAGGGGGGTGTCGGAGCGGCCTAGTCCTGTCATGTAGACCCCTCACGCTCACACACTTGAGTTAGCCGCTCTAAACACGGAGAAGTTATTCGACCTTGTCTCTTTTGGGAAGATCTATTTTTTTGTATGCTTTTTTTACACGATTAATGTCTTGGGCTTCAGGCATAAGCATTATAGTCTTTTATCGGGCTGCTTGGTAGCAAGATAGTACAATATATGAACAGGCCAAATGTTTTTCAGCTTCAAACTGAAAAATAGGCTTGTTTTATTTTCATGACACAAATTTAATTGTAATTGTACTTGTCAGTGTCAGAAATTTGTTTTTTCTTTTCTTCCATATATTACCTTACTATTATTTTTTTTTTTTAAATCCTAGCTTGTTGTCCAGTCATGTGATTGAATTGAATTGAAAATGTATTAATGAATTATAAAGGTCCTGGTTGTATTTAATTTTGTATTTATTTATTTTTGCAACACCATATATATATATATCCAAAACAACCTAATTACTGTATTCTTTGTAATCTTTATGTATGATGTATTTAGCTTAGTACTTTATGTGTAGTTTAGTAATTTACTTTATTGTGTATTTATATGTGATCTATTTAATTTAATATTTAGAGTTTAATAACTTTTATTCAATTTCTGTATATTTCTGTTGAGTACAGGCAGCCTAGAAATATCACAATTATTATAATGGGTTTATGTGAAGATTGTTTTAGTTATTTTTAAGGACAAATAAAGGTTAAAATATAATAATTATAATGTAATATTTATTGGCTATAGTCAATGATTAAATATTAAGGGATTTTTTTTCTTACTTGGTATTATTTGGTATTAGTGATACTAGCCTTCAGTCATAAAAAAGATGCCATTAAACAGTCAACATTTGAAGTGGATAAAAACTGTTCAAATTTGTCCTAAAACCTAAAGCCACAGAACACTGTGTAGGTTTCTGTGGCTTTAGGTTTGTTGTAACACTTAAAACATTTACATTTACATTAACATTTTTTACAAAATAAAACAGTTTGTTGTCAGTTAGTCTTTAATTAACTAATTCATAATTTAAATATATAATATTATAATATATTATATATATTTATAACCATACATTGATGTGTATGGATCACAGATAAACACAATTAACTTTTTTTGATCCACGTTTTAAATACCCATGGCTTATTCTTAGCAAATGTGCCATTCTTGACTTAAAACCTTTTTAATACCTGACCCTGATGACGGCATATTATGCATAATCGTAGGTGCTTTATGTATTAAAGCGTCAACAACAAACAATTTTTTCGTGGGGGGAGAAAATAAAGCAAAAAAAGTGCTAAACTTCAAGTCCAAGGGTTATCTTGTAGCTTAATGCTTTGCTTCACTCAGGAATGTTGTCATGAATCAAGGGCCTTCAAGGTGCAGACCAAATGCTCCACCACTCTTTTCAGCTCCGATTGCCGTGTGTCAGTCATTCTGCTGCGAAGACGATAGAAAAATCAACTTTTTTTTTATTAAAAGCAACTGACTGCGGGGCTCGGTGCCTTGGCTGGATGTTACCTGTAAATTGGTCTCCAAGGCGAAGCTCCTCTCTCACACCGCGCTCAAGTCTTCACACATACGTGAGTGTGCGCGTCTCTGGGGAGCTTCTTTACGTTCTCATAAACGCTGAATCTGTTTACCTGCAAAGCGGACAAGATAATTCAGCTTATCTCTATCCTTCTCCGTCACGTCACCCGCTTTATCAGTCGTGTTCTGCATCCAACTGTGACATAAAATGAAAAAAAAGACAATCCAGAGAATAAATTATACACCGTATTAAGCAAAAGACGGACCATACAATGGTTGGTAGCCGTCCTGCATTCATCTTGTCCTCCCTCTCTCGTGTCTTTTTCCGGCTGCTGCCTCTTCAGTGCTGGCTGTGGCGTGTGGTCGGGCGTCAGAATTAGCTGCCCCACAGCGATGGCTAATCAACACACTTTCACACTTCCTGAGGAGTAGGATATGTAACCCTCTCCCTCCCTTTTTCCTCTTTTTCTCTCCTTCCCTCGCCACTCCTTTCTTTTCCGCGCTCCTCTTTTCTTCTCCGTCTCCCTCCTCCCGGAGAACTTGGAAATAATTTGAGTCTCCTGGGTTTTTACACATTCTAATTTCCAACTAAATGGGACATCTGTTTGAGAAAAGGAAGATTTGCCACGGTTGCTACGGCAACTATCACTCTGTGGGAAAGAGAGGGAAGAGGGAGGAAAAAAAATGTCCAGCAGTTACACAGGCGGAATTAGCCGCTGATTTTTTTGCAGCACCGTCACAATCCCAGACAAGCACTTCTGCGCTTCCTCTGCTACTCTACCTCACTTTCTACATGTTAACTCCCTCTCCTGCTCATTACACCTCTCTTGCTCTCCATTCTGAACTGGATATTTATTTTCGCCGCACAGCTGTGGAGGAATGAAATGTGGTACCATGTGGCAAAACTAGTGTGGCTAGTATTTTTGCCACCAATTAGAGATGGAGACATTTTATTCCCTTACACAGATGCACATTCACACAAATATGATTGTCTGGGGTAAAAGGGTGTCTTAAAAACATTTAAAAACTAAATGCACTGCTGGTGTATTAGAAAAAAATATTTTTGATAAATGTAATAGAGTTCTTTCTTTCTTTTCTTTGTTAGGGCTTTTTTTTTCTACAAAACTCGTCATTATTTTAATTATATAATTTAATTAATTAAATGGTCAATCATTTTGTATTGGCCAGTTTCAGGATTATTTATTTATTTATTTATTTTACTTATTCTTAATTTTATGCTGCCATTTTTGTTCAGTAAACACTGTTTATATATTGAGGTTATATACCATACTACAATACGATACAAGGCCTACAATATGACATTTTCTAGCTCAATATATTGTTATATCCATAATGTATTATCTGTAAGGATTACATATAATATAAAGTATCCACATTCTAAATTCTTGGGCAGTTCGTGTGTGCATGTGGTGTGTGTGTTTGCGTTGCATCGTATTGCATTGCATTGCAGTTGTATTAAAACCATTTTTATAAATAACCTTTTTTTCTTAAACAAAAAAAAAAAAGCTAAGATGCAACTGAAAGTTTCAGATGAGTAAGCCGAGACAGAAAATCGAGTTGAAATTGCATCAGTGTGTAAAGCGTGTCTCTCAGCTGAGCTGAAAAGGCCATGCTGGTAAGCCAACACGAAGCACATTAACACAGCAGGAGTAAGTTTCTATGACCTGACCAGTTCACCTTGCGTGTGTATGTGTGTGTTTATAACCCAGAAAGCAATAGCTTTGCATCGCTTCAAGCTGCTCCATATGACAGTTTCATCTCTAACACACACTCACGGCCGTTGACACACGTTCACACTCATTTACACACACACACACACACACTGGTGCTGCTGTCCTGCACCTGCTCCTCACAGTTCAGACTAGAGGGGTCTGGCGACAGCTCATCTCTCTCTCAAACACACACACATTCAGCGTTGATATTTCCTTGTTAACTCAGTCATTCTTTTTTAAACTCTCTCCATTTCTGTCCTGCTCTTTCCTCTCTGTCCTCTCCGACACTATGTACAAACTGCTAACGCAAAACCTAACGTATTGCCAACGCAATTATAACGTATGACAGAGTGTTTGAGGGCTTCCAGAGGGAGCTCATTAGCGCTGCATGCACGGTGTCTGTTTGAGTCGCACATATCTCTCAGCGCTCCTAAAATCCTCCCGGAAGAAGAACGAGAGACAAAGCCAAGGGACCTGACGGAAGAAACAGAAGTAATCGTTCAGTGAAGTATCTCAAGACACCATGTGCTTTGTAGTTTAAAGGCATATTGCGCAAATATTCCTTTTTTTTTTTTTTTTTTTTGCTTTTTTGCTCTAGGATACTGTACTGTATGTGTTTAGTTTTGTCAGAAACTTCAGTAAATTTGCAGTGATTTAAAAAAGGGTATTCTGTTTAATAATGATGTTTAATCTTGTTAATAACATTTAGATATTAAAATTGAATTAATTGGCTACAATGAAAACATCTGATTATCTTAAAGGTTCATAATTATCACCGTAGTTAATATTAACGGTTAGTTAACGGTTTCTTTCACAAGCTGATGGGGCTTGTTTTCCAGGTTTATACATGCATACATACCCCATATCTATCTATGTATCTGTGAAATATTATACATTTCTTCTGATAATTTCTTCCCCAGTATTTAAAGTGAATAAATCTGTAATCGAAGCTTTAATGTTGAAGGCCAGTGTTCAGGAATGCGATGATGCATTTTTGCTTTAAAAAAAAAAAATGTATAAAATAAATTAACCCACTTAGTACATAGCTACTTGTCAAATAAGAAAAGTAATGATTTGTTGAATTTCTTAGAATATGTGAGCAGATATTGATCTCTGACTGTGAGAGGCGAGCATAACTTTGTGGGAATGATGTGGTCAGTTTAGCAAAAATATATTTGACAGAAACCGACCAATCAGAATCAAGTATTCCAGAAAATAATACATTTAAATGCAGCACGGGGATTCAGGAGGTTTGAGACGTCTTGCTTTTCTTTCATGTTATAAACGGGAAGTTTAATTTAGAATTGCTCACGATTGTTGAGCGTCTTCGTCTCTTCTGTGGACACACACATACACCTACACACAGTAGCAAGACGAGAGCTTCTCTGCAGATGTTGTCCATTGAGACTTTTTTTTTCTTGCAGTAAGCATTTATTAAGCTTGATTTTTCAAAAGGAATACAGAATGCAGCTTTGCAGACGCAGAGGTCTTTATGCATGCAACCACGGACTTTTAAGCGTTGCTTTAAAGGGCTTTTCCTTTAAAGTCAGTCCATGCGTTCTGTCATTATTTACTCATCTTCGTGTTTTTCAAAACCTGAATGACTTTCTTCCTTCAGTGAGAGACAAAAGGAATTTGCGCTTGTTCAAATTTGGCACGCAGTGTCAGATTTGACTTGAATAATGTCAAACTCCATTGGTTCTCGTTGTGCATCTCGTAGCCAATTGCGCCGCGCCAAATCTGAATATGCTAATGTGCTAATGGGATTCTCCTTTTATATTCAGCACGCTATAAGAGAGTCGTACGGGCTTGGAACGACATGAGGGCAAGTAAACGATGGCAGAATTTCCGTTTTTGCGCGATCCGTTCCTTTAAAGCCCTGCATCAGCTATCAAACACTTCTGTGTGTGCCTGCTCTTGGCTCGTTATGTTAATCAGTGCTGTGAATGTTCCTGTTGATGAGTGTGAGTCCACACAGCTGTTCTGAAGTCTGCTGTGTGCCCAGGCCAGTACGTGTGTGTGTGTGTGTGTGTGCGCGCGTGTGTATAAGTTTGAGAGACGTGTCAGGCTGTGTGGGCAGATGTCTCATTGCACAGATGGGTTTGTTACTGCTGGGTTTTTCGGACTGTCCGGATCGGATGCGGTGGAGCAGAAACATTCACCCAGGGTCCAAATTCATTATCCACCCCTCAATTTATACTTAAGACTATCATTAATGCTTAATTGTTGGCAAAAACCGTGGCCTGGTTAACACACATGCTCCAACACATTGAGCTGTGGTGCTCATTCAGTTCGTTTCTACTGTCAGTAATAATACTATAATTCTATCATTTATTTTAGGTTTATTTATTTTGGTTCTTATTATTGATGAGTTTTATTTGCATTAAAATATTTGACATTTGGCATGACATTTAAAATTGATTTTATTTTCTAATGCGAGTGACCTGTCTTATTGTAAAGAATTAATCCATTAATTTATTTTGTTTTATTATTTATTTATTTATTTAATTTTATTCAACAACGTGCCTGCATTGTTTTTCTTAAATATGTACATTTCTTGGTTTCTGATTCTTTTTGTTTTTACAACCGATTTAAAAAAATTTTCTTATGTAGATTTGTATATTTATTTTTTTCCTCTATAATAAAATACAGTTTAATTTTTTATTTTATTCAACAGGTGACCTCGATTGCTTTTCTTATGGATATATGTTGTTGTTGTTTTTTTTGGGTGAGGTCTCTATAATAAGAAATATATTTTATTTAGCAATTTTTGCATTATTAATTACTCAGTCGTAACACGCTCCACTGTGTGTGTATCTGTAGATGAATGTGTGTGTGTTGTGGCCAGTAGTCTTAGTTTCACTTTTACATGCTGAGTGTTGCATATGTCATGCTGGGGACCAAATGTCCCATATTTACCACGTTTTAACCCAGAGCCAGACAGAGACCGAGTGGGGGATTGCAGTGAAGTTGGGCAAACAGTGAAGTTGTGCAGAACATGTGCAGCTATGTCTGACAGAAACATAAACAGACCCACACACTCCTATCGGCTCAAGCCTGGTCTAATCCCTTTATTGTCAGAGACTGATATACTCTGCCTTCCAGGGTTTCTCTCTCTCTCTTTCTCTGGTTTTGTGGAGTGTGTCTCTCCTGCTGTGCTGCTCGGACTGGAGCCCCGTGTGAATGGACCGCTTGCTTCTCTCAGATTAAACATCAAAGTCCAGCCGGCCCTGTAGTTCAGCACAATACAGCACAGCACACTGTGCTAAATATACAACGCAGCCTGAAAAATAAAGCTACACTGTGCTGAACATGCAACACTATCCAAATACAATTATAAAACATATATATTTCCTTATACGGTGCTTTTTTTTATATTTGTATGTGTTGACAGCATGCTGTGATTTAATCCTTTTGTTAAAGCTGAATCTTTAAAGCCAGCATAAAATTCACATTTATTTTCAGATGCATGTGACTTGTCTTATTGCCAACAGTTCATATGCATATGTTATTAAATTTAGATTTTTTTTTTATTCTCCATGGTGTAATCATTTAAGATATGATTATTTTTATATTATTTTTTAATCACTGACTTGATGTGATTTTCAGTGATTTTTTTATATATATATATTCGCTTTTATTCTTTATGATATAGTAATTTCAGATATTACCAATTAATGTTTTTTTTTTCTTTTTCTTGTTTAACAAGCCATTTCATTCATTCATCGTGCGAGGAAAAGTTTTATTATAGTTCATTCATAGTTGTGTGATGTTGACAGGACTTCTTATGTGCCGGTAAATCTCTGTGGACTGTTGTGACCCGTAAGCTATTAATTGAAACAGGTTCTCTTAATGAGGTTATGTGTGTGTGTGTGTGTGCTCTGTATGAAGACTGTCTGATATTGCCTCTTAACTCTTTAGAGATGTAACGGCTTATCCCTGTAGATTCCCAACCTCCTCTTCTCCATACACACATCTGGGTCAGTGTCAGAAACGTCACATTGCTAATTATTCACTTGCATACCTGCTACTGTGCCATGCACATACACTATCTTAAAAACGCGCACACACACAGAATATTGTGTACACCTCCTCTGTAATTAGGGTCAGGATACCACCGGCGTCTGTAATTACTGCAGCCACAGGTGAGGATGCTGAACAAAAGCTCTCTTCATTTGCAGTTACTGTAACTTGTGTGCGTTTACGTATATGTGTAGGTATGCATAGCTATGCTCTAAAATCTAGTGAGCTGCCCAAGAAGGCAGCATTTTAAGGCATTTTGAAAACCGTTTCAAAAAGTGGGCAGCTTACCCAGAAATGAAAATTCTGTCATCATATACCAGTTTTCAAGTTGATCCAAATGAAACATTTCTTCTGCAGAACATAAAAGAAGATGCTTTGAAGGATGTTGAGAACCAAGTCCCCATTGACTCCCACAGTGTTTTTTCCTTACTATGGAAGTCAGTGGATGTTAATGTTTCGTGACCAACATTATTTAAAATATCTTGTTTTTTAATTCAGCAGAAGAAAAACAACTTGAAGATGAGCAAATCATTTCAGAATTGTCATTTTTGTGTGAAGTATACCTTTAATTAAGCCGTCTAGTAAGATATACCTCGGTCCCAAAATCATTGCAGACTATAACTAAAAACGCTTTTTTTTACGTTTTGGCATTTAATCCATACTGAGATGGTGTTTATTTTTTATTTTTACAACAAGGTGACGTTTTAAGACTTTTCAGTGTGGGTGAGCAACTTTTGGAAAACTTACTTAAAATGCTTAAAAATGATCTAGTAATGACATTTTGAAATGAAAATAACATTTTCAGATATATAGGTATTAATGTGGACACAGCTGCGACAAGCGCATGCAGTAAGAGAAAAGGTTGTATACTAAAACTCAGTCGGCTTTGAAAAGCATTGATAAAAATAGATAAAAACATTTAATTAAAAAAATGTTAATTGATCATTCAATTAACTTAGCAACATGCCAACAGCAAACCATTGAAATCATTAATGTGCCTTCGGTACTTTGTGGACATTCTTCCTGTGGAGTATTTTTCAGTTGAGAAAATTAATCAAATCTTAAAAGGTCATAGAAAAGTTATGGAAATTATATTGTCAATATTTTTTTTAGGCTTCGTTCAGAAGTATTTCTTTTATTAGAAGGAATCTTTAAAATGGCTATAAAAATCTTTTCAGAAAAGAAAAATGAAAATGACATTGCGAGAACACAGCGTTTCACATCCATGACATTTAGGATGTCGCTTTAGAAGGCAGCTGATTGGTTGGCTGTAAAAAGGTTTTAAAATAAAGTGGTAGTGTATGCACTTGATGTAAACAGGTCTGTTAGCACAAACTTTCCTGACCTGTCAGTGACCTTGTCATATTTCTACTCCGTGTTCTTTGCTCATTTCTCCGCAATTTTCTTTTATCTTTCCACTCAAAGTGCACCACCTTACCAACAGCAAGAATTGATTTAGATTTCACATAGCTGTGAATCATTAATGCATTCTTTAAAAAAATCTAGATTTTCTTATAACTCCCATCTTCCCTTCCTTTAAAAATCCTTGAAGTTAACCAATGAGATGAAATATTGAAGAACAGCCGCCCCACAGCCTTTTCCCCCCAGCCATGCGTTTAAAGATTAATGACAAAACTGCACCGATATCATTTGGCCAAGAGAGGTTTTGCATGCACTCACAGATTTGACCCAAACTATTCTTTACCCCTGCTTTAAATAGACCGCTTTAAAGCCAGTGGTGACCAACACACATCAGCAACATGGCATTTCTAGTCCAACTATCCAATTAGAAGATGGATAAACAAAATGCTAGTTTGAATTGGCAGCACTCTAGAGATACGCTATAGACGGCACCTTAGCAATGTGGTCATAAGTTTTACACGAGCAAACACCCTTTACATTTGCTTCAGAAATTGAAAAGTGTAATTTGCAAAGTATTCTCTTCTACTTTTGTGCTGATGTGGCATCATGGGAGTAAAGGCATGAAAGCAAACAGCTGTCTTTGCTTTCTATTCACCTTGACAAATGAAAAAAAGCATCTGAACTGATAAATACACAGATGGTTTAGTACATCAAGCACACTAGTCAGTCTTCGTCCAATTTGAATGGCTTGATAAAATCTAAATCTGAATATCTGAATTACATAATTGCTTGTATTTTTAAGACATTTTAATGCAGTTTTCGTAACATCTCCCATTCACACTCAGCCATCTTTCTCATTTTCTTTCTGTTTATAAACCTCTCTATGCTCAGACAGAAAAATCTGTTTGGGACACCAATAATGAGTCCTTTCTCCATCCAGTGTAATTGAGACGTCCATGTAAAGATGAAGATGAATATTTAAATAGCACTATCAATATGCAAAGGCCATTTTAAATGTTTTAAGATTAGAGATGTGAATTAATCAGACCGTGTCCGTGGCCCTTCGGATGTTTGATCATAAATGTTTAGATTCTGATGATAGAAGTGATTTGAATGATAATCAGATAAAATCAAATGAAAATAGCATTTGCTTTCCCATGAGTCCCTTCTTTCCTCTTGACCTTCTTGAGATGATGGAACCCGGGGCTGGTCTGGATCACTCCTCAAAGTGTGTGTGTGTGTGTGTGTGTGTGTGTGTGTGTGTGTGTGTGTGTGTGTGTGTTTGCAGGACGGGACACTGATGCGTCAGCCCGCTATAAAAGTAAACGTTTCAAGTGACTGCTCTCTATAAATTACAAAATCCACGTAGAGGCAAGGGAACCTTCATGTGTAAACTGACACTCACACACACACACACACACACACACACACTCTGAGTCTTTCAACATACTCACACACATAAATGTGCAAATCCGCCACAGCAGAGGAAGATGGATTTGGGGACAGATTGTTAGTGACATGTTAATTTCTATACCGTCACTCAAGCTTGGTGCATCTGCAATCAAAGTGATGGGGCATAGGCAAAACCATCAACCCCCCTCTCTATCCTTACATACTGCCTGTCTCTACCTGTTTCTTTCCCTTTCTTCTTGTGTTTCTGTTCCTCACATGTTTCTGTTTCTGTCCCTCTTCCCTATATATGTGTGTGTGTGTGTGTGTGTATGTATGTGTGTGTGTGTATGTATATATGTGTGTGTGTGTGTGTGTGTGTATGTGTGTGTGTGTGTATATATGTGTGTGTGTGTGTGTGTGTGTGTGTGTGTGTGTGTGTATGTATATATGTGTGTGTGTGTGTGTGTGTATATGTGTATATGTGTGTATATATATATATAAAATCAAAATGTTTTTAAATATAATAAATAAAAAATAACTTTAGCAGTTTTCTTTGTGACATTTGAAAACCAAGTAAAAAATCTCTGCCAGTCGATTCTGTGCCGTTGATTGGACAAATGCACAAATGGTAATCCTCCTATGTTTTGCGCCCACTTACTAGCCCTTACGCACAGTTTGGACTACTGGGCAAACGTTACATCACCTGATTAATATTCATGAGTCAAGCTTTCAAATCATCTTTACGCCCCTGCTTTTTTAGACAGTGATGGTAGAGAGATGACAGTAAATAATGGGATGTGGGGAACGAAAAAGATGAGGAACACAATTTAAGCCGTTCTTAAACCTGTGACTTTTTCATTCCTATTTAAACTTTTTTTTTTCTGTTACATTTCATAAAAGATACGAGAATGATGCCAGATCAAAGCGATTGCTATTTGTGATTTGGGGATTTTAGTTTTTTTTTCTGTTATTTTAACATCATAGACCCAAGATCTCTTACAGATACTCCGTCTACAGATCCTAATGGAAATGTCATCTTGTTTTCATCAGCGGTAGAGCAGTCTGGGTAAAAGATCAGTGAAGCACATGGGAAGATATTGGCAGTAATGTTCAGTCACATCAGTAGGCCTTAACTGTGTATTTTTCCTCCTTGATGTATGTTTTCAGGCAGCCATGGTACTACGGCTGGGGTTTTAATCTGCCACGAGGGCAAGCACTGCTGGACAAGTGGAATCAGATCCCAGATTCAACGGATATTCTTCTCACACACTGCCCTCCTCTGGGTGAGACCTAAATCACACACACACACACAAAGCATGCGGTAATGGTTATTCCCCATTATGTTGTCTTCATCCTCGTGCATACACGCACACTCTTTTGCTCTGAGGCTTTGGCAGATGGAGTTGCTACAGCAGGCTGCTAAAGCATGCAACACTGAGACGCTGTTCGCAGTGCAGCAAATCCCTTCGCACATAATAAAACCTTCACACACACAGTCATATGGAATACACAGAACGGAAGTTTGTGCGTAAAGACAGCTGCGGTTTAAAACACTAAGCTTTTGGGCTTTGGGATTGTGACAATGTGTAATTCTCATGGTAAAGACATGTCTCGCTATACATTTGTGCAAACGTGAGAGTTTATCATAGTGTTGCCCCAAATGACGTCTCTGAAGATTCGCAGCGATGTTGACATCAGACTACAATTGTAAAATCAACGTAATGATCATTTCGGATTAAGCTAGTTCATATATAAGAGTAAGTCTCTTAACAAGTCATCAGTTGGATATAAGGACACGTCCTGTGTAAACAGCACTAAAGATCTTGAAATCATTGTACTCGCTCTATACTTTCACCAGTTTTAAATATCAAAACTTCTGGTTGTGTAAACACAATTAATTGTGAAAGAAAAATCGAAGTCTAGGACGTCTAGGAAGTCTTGGCTCATGGATTAGCTCATGTATATGTCGCTTGCTAACCTTCCTAGAGCGCCCAGTCAGATCATCTAATCAAAATTCACTGAGTCAAGACTTCACCCTCCTTGAGTTTTCAAATTAACACCTAAAGATGTTGTGTTATGGTGACTTTGTATAAAAAAAATATATATAATGTATAATATATTATACATATATGAAACACTAAGCGGAATCATAACTGCTGTCTTTAAATTTATTATAAATGTCTTCCCTAACTTGGTACGTCTGACATTTGTATCTCTAAAAGCATGAATTAACTGTTCTAATATCATATATTTCTGCATATTCTGCATCATTGTCTTTGCCTTGTGATGTTCGTATTAGTCATTACACTATTTCTTTTGTAGGTTTTTTGGACTGGGTGCCCAGGAAGATGCAGCGTGTTGGCTGCATGGAGCTGTTGAACACTGTTCAGAGGAGAGTTCAGCCCAAACTACATGTATTTGGACACATTCATGAAGGTAATCACATGAAATGATAGCTATCGCAATTGTCTGTAAATCACGTGCATTAAAATGACACAGCCCGCTGATCTCAGACATATTTGTTCATGCTGCCACGTCAGTCTGCCTGTTTTTGGGGTTATCAGGGCAGAGTCTGTCCCATGCTGCTTTGCCTTCTGACAGCTCTATAGCAAAAACTAGATCACATTCATATTCACAGTTTATTTAGCACACATGCTCAAAATGCTTTTAATAAAGGATTGTCATCTTAGTCTGATTTGGTTGCAAGCTTGTGTTTTGTGCTTTGCTTGTCTGTGTTTGTGTTATGGCACGTAAATGTGCAAAACATCTCTACACTTAGCATAAAAACTGCAGCTGCTTGCTTGCATTTGTACATTTTTGCTGTAGCAGATGAAATCTTAAAAGTATTCATTCTCCATTCACACTGCACGATCATTTGTACTTACCATTAGCTTTTAACACTTTAAACCTTGTTTTCGAAAATTAAAATTGCTGACCCTCAAGCCATCCAAAATGTGGGTTTGTTTCTTCATCAGAAGAGATTTAGAGAAATTTATCACCAAAGGATCCTCTTCAGTGAATGGGTGCCGGCAGAATCCACAATTTCCGCTTACGAATCCAGACCGTCAGTTAACATCTTGTGAAGTGAAAAGCTGTGTTTGTAAGAAACAAATCCATCATTAAGGTGTTTTAAACTAATCTAATATGGCCAAAATGCTTGTCTGTAATGCATATTAATACTTTCTCCAGTGAAATGGCTGTCTTGTCTGAATCAGGAGAGAAATATGCACAGATCAAGCTCCGATTACATGCAAAAGAGTTCTATATGAATAGGCCTATGTCTGTGGGTTTTGATATTAAAGGATCTCTTCACAAGTCATTAATCGATTAACTGTTTGACTGTAGTCATGTGGTGATATTTTTGAACCGTTATTCTGATGGCACCCATTCAACAGGAGAAGATTATTGATCTTTATTGAGTGGGATTCTTTAAATCCAATCCAATGAAGAAACAAACTACTAGGATGGCCTGAGAATAGTTCACGTTTGGGTGAACTATTCCTTTAACATCATTTTGTACCATGTTGTCCACCTTTTATAAGTGTGTCAACGTATTTTCGCGAAAACATCAGGTGCGTGACGTTATCCACCTTAACCAGTCATAATATCTTTGTGTTTGTGTGAGCTAGGTTACGGTATGATGACCGATGGAACCACCACGTTCGTTAATGCATCGGCGTGCACGGTGAACTTCCAGCCTATGAACCCGCCCATCGTTTTCGACTTGCCCAATCCCAGGAGCTCATGATTGAACTAGGACCCGCCCACTGCCCCCTTCTTTCAATCAGGGTCCCTTTTTGAGCGTGTGCGGATGCTGTAGTGTATATAGAGCGGATGAGAGATGCTAATTTGGATACTTTCAAGGATATTTTACATCCATTTTTGTGACGTGTGACACTGAACGGTTGCATTCTGCCTCACAGACACGGATGTTTGAACTGCTTTCTGAATTTGACTCTTGCGTTGCACTTGAATCGGCGTGACAATCGCGTGTACTTAAAGTCATGGAAGCCAATCAGTGCTGGAGATGATGGAAAGCCAAGCTTTCTTCTCATTGGCTGGCACTTATTTAAGGAACTTTGTAACCTTGTAGCCTCAATGGACTTGGAAAAAAAACATTTTTCTTTTGCTCTGGATCCACTCTTGAAAGTTACAGGATGTGCCCAGAGGAAACACTGCGCTATGGTGCAAACAAGTTTGTTCAGGGTCTTTACCATTTCTATCTTTTTCTCTCTCTCTCTCTCTCTCTCTCTCTCTCTCTCTCTCTCTCTCTCTCTCTCTCTCTCTCTTTCTCTGAGTCTCAGTCTCTCATTCTTCTTTTTCCTATCTGCTCTGTTGTTATATGTTGCTCTTTTGAACTTGGGGTCATATTGGGTTTCACTGGGAGATGAAATGACCCTAAACAGGAATGTAACATTTAAAATATTGATGGTGAAAAAAAAAAAAAAAAATTTCCCAGTGTTCTCCACATTTTCATGCTTTCTTTATTGTTCGATTTACTGTAAACGTGTAAAACTGTGAGTGTGTTTTCAAGCAAACGGTCCTTAACTAAAGCAGTGTGGACTTTTACAGTAGTTTGAAGTGTTTGTTTAAGGTCAAATATTTAAAAGTTCTTCTAAAGCGCCGCCGTTAACGTCCCTCCTCCGAATATCAAAGACTTGCCATGCACGCAATGTGCGCTTTTGCATAACAAGAATATGTTGCACTTTGATCCACATGCTCCCCACTATAATTTATTAACATTCCTCCTGGCGATAATTTATTCCCATGTGTTTTACAGCTCTTCGGCATTAACTGTGTGTGGCATTAGGCCTAATATGACGGTTCTGTTAGATGTGCAGAGGGTTTTCATCTCCTCCATATAAATGGATGAATAAAAATGAACAAATCGAACGAATTATCGCTCTGCGTGTGTGTGCGTGCATCTGTGGGCTCCTGTGTGTACGAATGCGATCAATTGCTTCTCTCTTATAGCCCGAGGAAAAGAACGAATCAGAGCACTGAGAGATCGAAGAGATAAAAAGAAAAATATTGGAAACGCCAACTAGGAAGGATGAGCTGATGTCTGGGAGACGGATTTCTGTCTCATCTTTCTTTATTCATCTTTTGAGGGTTTTTCTTGCTGTTTGTACACTTGTTTGCATTCGGTCAGAGGTGCTTTGCACTCTCTCGTGGCTTTCCTCTCCTTTTCTTTCTTAATTAATTCGCGCCCGTATGAGGCCTTTTCTTTGAAGACGTTGTCGTCAGGTTTGCTGCTGTGTTGCAGTCGGTTTTTTTTCCCCAGCATGCTGTTCTGAATTTCCAAACGGATTCTGTGCATTGTTAAGTCACTGTGTTGTGAAATTTCAATGATAAAGATACACTTTTGCGAGATTCTTTTGTTTTTCGTCAATTAATTTTGCCGTCTAAAGAGTTATGGTGTTGCATACATTCTAGCAGAGATGAGTTCTCTGTCAAAGCTGGGGTTTTTTGTACCGTCAGAGATCATTTGCAGTGACAAAGTAAAGTAAACCGATATAGACCGACAATGACATCACCAGATTATCTGGCCTGTAGGAAATGGGGTTATTTTACAGCAGTATTATTTCATACCAGTAAAAATCCACATTATTTTATGATAATACACTGATTTACTGATCATTTTTGGTAATTATCAGTAAACCAATTTTCTTGCCATGGTCAATAACTTCTACAGACGTGTGTGTGTGTATATATAGCAATCAAAAAACCTTTAAAAAGATGAAAATATCACATCGTGATTTCCTGAACGAAGGTAATCTGATGACGTCATTGTCTGTCGCTATATAAATAGGGTTTTTCCTGGTGATCACCTAGAGCTTAAAACATTGCTGTTTGCAGTCTTCGATTTAGAGCATTAAGGTACATATAAGAGTTTATTTTCAGTGTCCTTCATCTGTAACTGGCTGGACGTGCACACTTTTTTGTGCAGTTTCTGAAGATCATTCACACAAGTGAAATTTAAACCCCATCAACCTCTTAAATTAAAATTTATCCCATCGCTAGGGTTCATTCTCATTCTTTTTTTACTCCGTCTTCATTTGAGATTAGTCAATTCCACATTATTACACTCTCACTTTTTAGTCCTAATCAAAGGACTCTGAATTTCATATCAATTATCTGCACGTGGCTAAAACTTAATTTATGTAGGTAAAAATTGTCCTCAGTCTTGTATCACTTCAGCCTTCCTTCTTCCACACCTCTGCACATCCTAATGAAATCCCTCATTCAAATAATTACATGAGTAATCCTGCGGGATGGAAGGTAATTTATTCCAGGCTGGCTTTTACTATGCCATTAAAGACTTCGTTCTCTGTTATCCTTCCCGTCTCTGGCCACTTTTTACCTACATGTTCCCTATTACTCTCCTTTTTCTTAGATCTTTTTTTTTTTCCCCCTCTTTACATCTACTCATGTGCCATCCACTCCATCCTCTTTAGTACACACCAACAACATCTCTCTGTCGACTTGTGTGCTTTACACAGCAATGTCCTCTACTGTCTGTCTCTCTCTCCCTCCGTCTCTTATAAACTCGCAAATACATCTTCGACATGTTCTTGTCAGCCGTTTCGAGCTCTTAAAGCTGAACAAAAGGCCTGGTGTAGTGCATTTTAGCGCTGTTAAACATCCCGGGGCGTGCCGTCTGGCTCGCGCTGAAAATACTTGATGCCAGTCGAAGGAATACGGGTGGAACAAATGCGTATGCAACTGCCGCTGGAAAAAAGAAAACACAAAACAATTAGCCGCAACAATGCATGCTGATTACTGTCATATGCTGCTTATTTATGAACAATGTTTGTTGTGACAAAGATGTTTAATTTTCATCGTCTTTGAATTACTCGTATCCCCGAGCAGAAGTTGGTTGACTTATTTTATAAAGAAACCTTTTAAAATTTGCAAAATGAATGCTGTTATTTGCAACGGTGTCATCTTTAATGACTAAAAAAATGTCCTCTGGGAAGAATATATTTTAGACCTGAATAATTTTAGCTAAAAAGTAGATGCAGGAGAATATACTGCTTAATAGGTTTGTATACTTTTTTTGCATGTGGTCTATGTCCAATTTTTGGGAGGTCCTAAAGTGTAACATGCTATGCTCTATATAAATTAATTTCAAAATATTATGTATTCACACCACAAGACAATTTTAATGAACTTGCAATGGTTAAAAACATATATTTAAATATTGAATTACATATTAGATTTTTAAATCTAGTATTTAAAAATACTGAAAAAATTTTTCTTAATTATTTTACATTTTAAAAATGTGAATCTATAATTTCCTGTTTACGGATATGTTATGTGTATATCTTTAGACTGTATATTTTATCAACCACATTTATCTATATATTGCTTTTTTTAAAAAAGTAATATTGTAGGAAACTATCTGCTGTGTACTATTAATTTGTGTATATTGATATTTAGATCCAGCACTATGCTGGGTCATAAAAATAATGCACTATGAAGTATGCAGCACCTTTCTGAAGTTATGGATTCCCTTAGTTTCATTACACTTGAATCACACTATTTCCAAAATTAGAGAAATAACACTCTGCTTGGATTTTTGCTGCTTTGATCTCAGCTGGATCGCATTTAAAAAAAAAATCTCTGAATATGCTTCTAATATTTTTATCTATATTTATCTATCTGACCGTAACTTTGCGCTTCATTAAGCTTCATAAAATGTTTCTTTTGAAAGAATGTAAGGCATTTATTCAGCAATGATGCGTGAAATTGGTCACAAAGTACAGAAGGCATTTATATTACAAAAATCCAATTAGTTTAACCTTTCTATGCATTAAAAATTCATATACACAAAAAATATTAAGCAGCATAACTGTTTTCAACTGATAATAAGGAGAAATTGTCCTTGGTATATTAAGACCATCTCAGGATAAATTACACACATATATATATATATATATATATATATATATATATATATATGTGTGTGTGTGTGTGTGTGTGTGTGTGTGTGTGTGTGTGTGTATATATATATATATATATATATATATATATATATATATATATATATATATATATATATAGTTAACAATTATAATATTAATATTATTTCACAACTTTGCATTTTCTTTCTTTTTATTTTTAACTGTAACCTACATGGAGAACTATAAGCCATAAAGCTGATTTATTATTTGCAAGGTCAAGATGCATTGTCCTGGCTGGCTTTATTAACATATGAAACATCATCACCACGAGCACCTCAGGGGGCACTGATATGGACAAGAACAATAGTAGCTATTTTATTGCGTGCAGAATACAAATGGCTAACTCTTGGAATAAATAAGTCTTATTTATCTTTTTTAACTTACACCATCGTTTAGTCATTTGGTCATAATGCAGAACAATGCAGCATAAATAGGCTAAGAAATGTTAAGATGCCAAATTTAGCTTGGGTTGCCAGGTTTAGCCTCTCCCTCCCACTTTTAGCATGGCTTAGGGCGTCAAGGACTTACTCCATGGGGAGTCACGCAAAACCAGCACACCCCCTCACTCTTTTGTTCTGCGATAGTTCTTTCTCCATGCCAAAAATGACAAAAACTCCCAATTCTGTCATCAGGAAAGTGTCGGAATAGAGCCTCGGGGTGGGAGGTCCCTGCTGAGTTCTTACCCAATCTGGTGCCCGCTCTCTTTTCTTACCAACATACAGGGCATTTGCACCATTATCAACAGACAAGAAACACCATTAAACTAATGCTGTTTTGATTATGTCCAAAGTGTCTTGTACCGAAGCCATCTCTTCACCTCTTGATGTTGCATGTTACCCGTATCAAGGCCTCTGTTTGAGTCTATGGATGGCGTTACATATTTTTAGAATGACTTTTTTTTCAGTATATGTGGGCACTATGACACAAAGCAGACAGTATTGAAGACGGATAGATAGATTCATGTAGAAATTTAGCTTGATTACTCTGCACCCTATACTGAGATTTTCTTGATCTGGTCTCAAAAGGGAAAAAAAGCATTGCTAGTAAATTTCAGAAATAATTACAGAGAAAAGGCAAGCAACGCATTAAACTTTCAATGTGTAAACCTGAAATAGTGTTGTTAAAGGTGTGGTATATAATATAAAGAGCTGGCGGATAAAATGGGTACTGCAGTCCAATTTCTAAATATTGCTCAGTTGACTCAAGTGGGTTGCCAGATTAGCACATGAAAAGTGCAATTGACGATGGAAGGCAACAAGCTTTAAACTGTAAGCTACTGGGTTGATCTGTCCGTGGTTTAAGAGATTTGACGATGTATGTAAAATTAAAGGCAGTTATTTGGCTTTCTCTTCAAGGTCTAGGATGAAAAGAATGAAGAGATATATCGGAATTTAAAAAATGAATCTGCAATGTGAAATACTGTAATCATTTTACAGGTGCACCGGGGTCCTTGATCTACTAAGTAACAATATGAATTGTTCATAATTGCTAAATTTTATTCTGTGCCCTGGACTGCTGAATCACATGCCTCTGGTTTGAGAGAAACCGATGCCCGTAGGACGAGGTCGTAGTAATGATTGTTTAGTATGACTTTATCCAACATTGATTTTACAATTCATGAATTTAAACTGCCTAGAAAGTAAGGATTTTATTATTTATTTTCTAAAATACTATCCATCTCTATAAAGCGCAGGTAAATGAACTCAATGCTCGCCGTTTCTCACCATTTCATTTTTCCGTAGCACAACCACAACTCTATAAAAAGATCTATTCTCAACATCTGGAAGGGTTTGTATGTGAAAATTCCTCAAAAACATATGCACGGATAATTACTTATTGCCAATATAATTTAATTAGAGCTCTGTAACATAATGAAAATGAACACACAGCTCCTGTTGAAAATTCAGTTTATGCATAATAATCATAAAGGAGAAGATTTTGAATATACACGTACAGCGTCAAACCAAAATTTACCTTCAACATTTCTCCCATTATCACAGTTATTTTTTAGAAAATGACAGGATCTCAGCGAAATTCATCTTGATAAAATCAGATAACTTTGATAGAAGGGTATTTAATGAATTAGGTTGAATAGTTGTCAGCTGTTAAAATTAAGTACACAATTAGATAATACCAATTTAGGTCAACCAATTACCAAGCAATTCTTAATTTTATTCAGTCTGTGGCGTTAAATGTTTGCATTGGCAATTATGTAGTATGTGAATCATATTTGGTCCCATATTTGTGTCAGTTTTACTGGTAAGCCACTGTGTATTGGGGTCAAATATGTTTATTTTATTTTGCTATCTTCACTTGCATGAACTATAGTGTCCCACTAGTTGAAAAATATCAAAAATCATTTTCCGGTGTCTGAATCATTTCTGGTTTGACTATGTAGACATGCATGTGGTGTGATGAAAAATGTTCAAGTCATTCATCACAATGGCATCAAACGTCTTTGCAATTATTATGTCATGATCATGATGTAATAAATCTGCGGAGAGAATCTTATAGCAACAAAAGTACGGTTATGGAGTCGTTTGCACGTTCGCATACTGAGAAGTGCTACTAAAGGCGTACTGATGACAGAATATGAAAGAAAGCAGACAGATCTTGGACATGTCAAGCCATCTGTTCTGAGATCTGAAATGAGATATTGATGTAACAGGTTTGATGCACACACAGGGAAAACTTATTGTATTGAATCTGAATCCGAGTCTGCCATTTACACTTTATCTTCATACTTCATCCGTTGCTCTTTCAAACATGTACGGACACGTATTTTTTTTTAGACGCAATATATATTCCTGTCGTGCCATAGGATTGGCTAATGTTATTGTGTAGATGTTGGCGCTGGTGCCAGGTTTGAATTCCAGCAGGTGCTGTGCATTGGTTTCCTTGGTGACAAACTTCAAACTGTCTTACAAGTCTTGTTCAGATTCTCTGTCCGTGAAGTGGAAAGCAGGGAAGATGGTCTGCCAAAACCCATCTCATTCTCCAACATGTAATCCATCATCAGATTAGCATGCCGAGAGATTGACAAAATGCATGACTCTAAACATGTTCCGGTCGGATTGATTTGTGTGTGTGTGTGTGTGTGTGTGTGTGTGTGTGTGTGTGTGTGTGTGCGTGCTGGGTATTGGTCTGGTTTGGTTCCCCTCCACTTTGAAAAAGAGATCTGATCTCCCACCATCACTAGACACACAGCTTCCAGTTGCACAGATGAACATTAATATGAATATTTGCGTGGAAGGCACATTTCTTTGCATGTTTTTATAACTCTGCATATCAAAGATATCTCTAGCTCTGTGTCAAAAATGTTGCTCTAAATTCCACGGTGATTTTAAAAGGCTGATAAGTCCTGTTTTAAAAGATGAAAGAAATATATATATATATATATATATAGGTATGAAAACTTGGAATGATCCCAAAAATGGATAATTATTTTCCTCATCTGATTTAGTTTCAGGGCACAGATTTTACATTGCACATCAAAGTATCTGTCCATCTATTTATTGATTGCTCATTCATTCATTCTGTTTTAGTCTTACTAAAAGCCAATAATCGACTGAAACGAAACGTTCAGGACCAACCAAGTTTGTTTGTGTTTTATTTTGCACGCGCATGTTATGTTTCAGTTTCTGGTTCTCAGTGAGGAGGGCATGTCAGAACAGACCTGAGTCTGATTTTCGGATCCCGACCCATCGTTGTAGTATTTTTATTAGCTGAAAGCTTGAAAGGGCCTTTAATGGATCGCTCCAAGAATGCATGTTTGTTAGTCAGTTCTGTAGCCCACGCAGAGTAATGCCTACAGTGATTCCTCTGAATATATTATCTCTGAATATCTCGCATATTACATTTAAAATATAACCAATATTTACTTTGCGTATTGCTGTAATTGGTTTGTTTACAAAGCGAGAGCAGCGAATTTAAGGATGCACTTCTAAAGGGGAGTTCTGTTTGTGTTTGGCTTTTGAATACAACAGATGATATAAAAACTAGTACTGCTGCCCACTTTACATTTAATTACCTTGCTTCACTTTTCCAATCTGGAAAACAAAAAAAACAAGTGCTGTGAACATAGAGAACTTTTTGGCTGGCTTCCTTTTAATAGGTTTTTAGAGGATACAAATTAAAACGATGTCCTGCTGCTTGCAGGCAGCCTCCAAAGAATATAATTAGCTGGAACATCTAGAAATCAAAATTATTCAGTGTTTCTGTTCTTTTGTTTGCTCTAATGAGATACGAAGAACATGTAAGCTATATTTGTGCAGCGAATAATTTCTCCAATGACTCATGAAGCAAGAAATGGGAGGCTTTTCAGGATGTGTGTGCGCTCTCCAGAGAGCCTCGCACATTATAGAGGCAAAATGAGTGCCCTGAATGTTGATATTAGACTATTCACACCTGCATAGCTCTGCAGGAAGATGGCCACCTCTGAATCCCAGCGCACGAGATAGACACAGCTCTTTTCCCCTTCTCTCCCGATCCCGCAGTTAACCTTATGTATATACTCTTATGTGCTTTTTCACCAAACTGCATCCGAATGGATGTCGCAGATTATGCAGCATTCATTTTTCTGTGGAAGTAGCGCTGGCGTCTTTGTTGTTGGATTTTGGTCAACACCTCTTTCCAAATGTATCTTTCGACAAATGTACAACCGTATAAAGAAATGTCTGGAAAGGAAGTGCTGCAGTTTATGCTTCAAATGAAAAGGTAGAATTGTTTGAATGAAGAACATTTTTTTAAAATGTTTTCCGCAGAAGAAAAAGCCATACAGGTTTGGATTGACTCGTGGTTGAGCGAATGATGACGAAATCCCATGTTTGTCTTTAATACCCTTTTGACAGTTTTGCCTTTTAAGTAAATGCATAATGGTATTTAGATATTTCTACTGAAAAAAAATTATGAGTTATTTATGTATTTTGCAGTGCAGAGATGTCCAGAAATGGTGAAATGCTTCTTAAGCCAATAATGTACTACTTTAGAAATCAAAATGATCCATTAGCCACACGTTCCCTTGGGAGATGCGTTTATGATTTCCAGACGGTTTCTGTCCTGTATTAATGCACTTTAAAAGAAAAAAATCTGCTAATAAATCCAAGTTCCATTAATGTATCTTCCTGTAGTTCGGAGACGCTTTCAGCTGGTGATTGTCTGGAGGACAAACTTCTTCGGGGGACAGCACCCTCCATTTTTGTGTCACTGAGCTCTTTCGTCTTCATCAGCATGTGAGGAAAGACATCAGCTACTGACACTTACTGGTGAGCGTCTTGTTGATTTAAGTACATAAATTGAGAGTGGCTGGCAAGATTGACTGAAGTTTTATATGGTATAAAATTAAAATATTCCAGCAGGAGCAACTTGGTCAACCAAATTAAATGGAGATTTCTCCCAAAAATAAACATTTTGTCTTTTAATTCACCTTAAGTTTTTTAACTCTACAGAAAAAAGAAAAAGAAAAAGGTATTTTGAAGAATGTAGATAACCAAAGAGTTTGGTAAAGAGTTTTTATGATGGAATCGGTTTTCTTCCACTATAGAGGTCAGTGGGGAACCATCAACTATTGGAAACTCAAATAAGTTAGGAACAACAGGAGGGTGAGTAAATGCATTTTTAATTTTTGCGTGAACGGGCCCCTTAATTAGACAAAAAACATGCTGATTCACCTGCTTTCAAGCTTCTACTTTCATTCTGATAGTGATAGTTTATGTCAAGCTCGTAAACCAGCGAACCCAAGCTAGCCATAAAATCTGGTCAAGCAGAACATCTTTGCTGATTTACTGGCTTCACCGTTACCAAACCAGCATAAAGCACATAACATCTGACCTCATGTTGACAATTGCCATTTTAATCTCAGAACGGTTTTATATCTCAGTGTGACCATTTATATACGTGCAGGTATATGGTGGTCTTGAAGAAGGAAGGGATATCAAAGACAATCTAATATTTTTTTATATAGAAAAAGAATGCCAAAAATAGGCTGATGCCTACTAAATGTCCTTAAGACCACTTCTCTCTTTGTCTCTGGTGACCCCTGTGTCTGTATCTGTATGATGAATAAGCACTGCTCTCTTTCTATAACTCATAACTATGCAGATCTCTCATGCACCGCTGTTAGGAACGGCTTGGAAATTTTACACACACACACACACACAGAGGCTGGAGTATCAGGAAGCGGAGCACGTCTTAGCGCCCTGCGCTCTTCTCCCCAGTGTTTGCATGCGGCTCTGTCTGACTCCAGACCTGCTGCCGAGGTTCATTACGATCTGCTGTAACACCAAACCGCTGTTTGATCTGCGGCTCACTGGCTTTATTATTAAGACAAGACACCCCCCCCCTTTCCTTTACAGACCGTAAAGACAGAAGGAGCTCCTGCCCGCGATAGAGGACTGTGAGAAAGGCGGTGCATGCGTTTTAAAACATTTTTGATTATTTCATAAAAGCGAAGAAACATCAAACCGTTGAATAAATATTTGAGGTGCTTTGGAAAAAGGGGTTGTGGATTTCCGTTAGGATTTGTGCTTTTGAGACAGAGAGATTAAAGATTAGGAGAAAGACTCTGAATCGACGTACCGCCCGACGACAGACAAACAGATGTCGTAGATTTATCATTTTATCTTTTTAGATGTTTTAGTTTTCAGCGAAATGGCTTCTAGTTGTGTTTTGAAGCAAATTTGACCTCTAAATGTCATCTAAAAGTCTCATGTTGTTTGTGTGGCACCTCTCCTCAAATCAAATCTCCAGTCAGATACTTGCTGTACCCACCTCAGAGTAAAAAAGAAATTAAAGTCATTTATACTTTTTATACTTGTAGACATAATTTTATTTCTCATCATTTAGCTTTTCTCACAATTGACTCAATGTGACTATTTTAATTGTGAGTTTATATCTCACAGTTGAATTCTCCTCTCTAATAATTGCAACTTTCTCATAATTTTTCTGGCATTTGCAACTTCACAGTACGTCTTATAATTGTGAAGCTTGTCTAGCAATGCGACTTTATTTATTATTTTAAACTGTTTCAGAATTACCTGTTTTCATTTTTACTCTGTATTCAAATCTATCATTCCTAACTAAATTTAAGAAAATCTGATGTGCTTTTTTTGCTTTTGAGTCCCAGACTTTTAGTTAGATCTCTTTTATGGTTTTGACTGTTTCTAGTAACTAGTTATAACAACTACATTGTTTCACCATTACAGCATTTATATTTTACATTGTGACTTTTTTATATTACTTGCAGTGTCCTTATCGTAATTGCAACTTTATTCTGAAGTAATTTGTGACTTCCAGTGTTTGAGTTGCAACTTTCTATCTAGCAATGTGATTTTATTTATTTTATTTAGTCAGTAAGGTGCGTTTGAGCCCAACCTCAGAATTAAGGGGCATTCAGTTACATTGCGAGAGGTTGCCAGATCACACCTCTATTGAGTTGCTGATAAATGTTCATATTCGACTATATAGTGTCCGGTTATATCAGGCGACTCCAACTCTGATTCATAACGAATGACTTTTGTAAATCGCTGGCCCATTAAATCAAAAACAATCCCCAAATATATTCAAATAACGCATTAGAGAGCACAGGGTCAGCTGTCCGCTGGTGCTTCAAGTTTGTTTGACTAGATTGTGTGCCTTCCACATAAACTAAAACCATCAAAGGCCAGCAGTGTTCTCCACATGTCACCACGGGAAGCGACACGAGGCTCCATAAACCACATAACATATTCACCAGCAGACGTCTGAGTCCAGCGAGCGTGAATTCATATTTCAGCTTCTAATCAGCATTTACCTCCTCTAATTCTCCTCTATTAATTTCTCCTTTGATAATGCGTACGTGTGTATACAGGCAAGCGCGCATAGGGACGCTGTGCGTATACGAGTGTGTGTTTGTGTTGCGCTGCAGCCCACCTGGGATTTCACATCAGGGTTGAGGAGTCAGTGCGCTGCAGTAAAGGCAATGACCCAATTAACAACAAAGTCACATCACCGGGTGGCCAAACAAGCTGCTTCAGTGAGGAACAAAAGGAGGAGGAGAGACGCCCCACTTCCGTTTGAGGGGCGATAAAACGACGTCCGCGCGCGTTTCCATGGTGAACACACGCCGTGCGTTTTGCGTGCGCTACCTTTGCAGGCATTAGTCATAATTAACAAGGCTACTCGGGAGATTATTTTCTGGGCAAACATTTTAATTAAAATTGTTCCCTCTGTTGCGCGCATGCCATCTCTTCACTTAGTGCCAATTTCCACCCCTCTGTCCTCTAAAAGCAGGGACCGCGGCGAGGGGGGGGCCCCAGATGGTGGCTAATGGCGGGAACGGAGTGATCGAGTGGGGTAAAAAAAAAAAAAAAAAAAAAAAGGAAATGAATAAACAGTGTGTTTGTTCTAATGAGATTCTCTCGTGGTCTGCACAATCAACTCAATTGCCCTCGGACAACTCCGAGTTCCCTGAAGCGATGTTTGACAGCCCTCCCCTGAACAGCGTTTGCAGAGTTTGAGTGAACACCTGAAGACGTCGCGTTTGGACTTTATGACATCCCGTAGCTAAGGCAGAATGAAGAATTGCAATTCTGGAAAATAATAATAATTACAGTTAAGTAATACTTTACATTTAATCATTCGGTAGATACTTTTTTCTGTACAGATTAGGAACATCACGAGCCATTTATCAAAAGGTCCATCACTATTAGCGCCAAGTTTAAAGCCCAAAGTCACAGTTTTTTCAAAAAAAAAAATGTTTTAGCAAAAAGGAAACCATTTCTGTCATTATTTTTGTGTTTTTCTGTTAAAGAGTGCATGTGCGCTATTGTGATCGTTTAGAAGCAAACAAAACAATTTGCAAACAGCACATATTTCTGGTAAAAACTGGATATTCAATATATTTGGGGTATTTACCCATTTGGAGTTAATGTGAGACATAGAACCAGGGAGAAACTGCTGTATGTTAATTAAAAAAAAATATTTCAAATTAGAATAATATGCACCAAATATAGCCTCTTGTCCATTAAAAAACGTAAATAGGGTCTGTTTTGATGTAGAGATGTACTGTATGACAATGATGTTTGTTTAAATAATAAAATAAATGTAGTTCACCTGATTCAAAAAGCCATAAACCACAAATCCATTATTAAAAAGTCTTTTTTATGACAGTCTGTTTTTTTTAAAAGGAATGAATGTGCTGAATCTTGTTTTAAACTCCTTTTTTATGACTGAAGCCTATATGAAGAAACTCACAGTCTGTTAGTGTGTGTGTGTGTGTGTGTGTGTGTGTGTCTCGGTGAAGACATTATCTGACTTCCCATCTTGGAGTCTTTCCTCTCCGTTAGTCATGTTCAGGTTCATCTCGCTGAATTATATCACCCGACACTCAAGCAGAAGCTCTGCCTTCTTTTGCTCTTATCGCTGACATATCTTTTTATTTCAATGCAGCCTTTCACAGCAGAACCTCCCACTGTCTCGAATGTAGTTCAGTCTAAAGGTTTAGTCAGTTCAGGTCGGAATACTTACTGAAGACCTACTGCAGAGGACATAATTAGGCAGGAAATGGGTCACATAGCAGGGAGAAAACAATGCTAAATAGACAAATAAGTAATCATATCAACTCTCCCTGCATGTTTTGTTGTTTATGATAAAGACTGTGTATCCAAAACTATGATGTTTTGCCACAAATAAATCTGTAATATAACTTGGCAATGCGGCTAATGATGCTAGTACAATATTTGGCATTAATTGTTGGCATGGTTATTTTGGCTTATTTTTAAGCAAATGTATTCAAATGTATATGAATGCAAAAAGAAATATTTGGTAGACATATATGCAATAAATAAATAATATTTATATATAATAAATATAAAATATATTAAATGCAAATATATATATATATATATATATATATATATATATATATATATATATATATATATATATATATATATATATATATATATATATTTTTTTCAGATTTCATTTATCATTTCAGGATTTCAGTTATATCTTTTCTTTTTTTTTTTGCAGTACAATAATAGTCCATTTGAAGTTTTAAAATCCATTTATTGTAATTGCAGAGGGTACATGACCAGGACAATCATTCAGAGTATCTCCTTTCATATTACATATGGATTTTGGAACAAAATAAGGGAGATTACAGAATTGTCATTTTTGTGTAAACCAAGCAACTATCAACAAGCAACTACAGGCATAGACTTTAATGCAATCACAAGCACTATCATAGCTTTAACATACTTTTCCGTAGCTACTGTATCACAAAATAATGCTGTAAACTAAATATTTGAGCTACAGGTGTTCAAAACTTGCATGGTGCGGTATCATTTGTACAAGTCGGGTAGGGTGTGAAGCTAGGTGCCTTGGTTTACCGTATGTGTGCTAAATGCACACTAATGAGGGACCTGGCTGAGCGAAAGCTGAAAGCAATTAGACGCTGTAGAAATGAACCTGTCACTGCGTATGCCCATGAGTCTCATCAAAACCTGATGAGGAAATTTGACTGCCAGGCACAAAGTTTGGGGGGAAAAAGTCCTTGATAGAAAGGAGGATTTTTCTGTCACTTCCCATTTTCTGTCATAATCACCCTGGTGCCTGATCTCTGATTGGTCGCAATCAAGTTGTGATCGCTTTCTAATGCCTGGACCTGCAGAACAGAAATATAAGAGCTGCTGGATTCATTAGCCTATAATCCTCCCTCCGTTTCTTTCTTTTCCTCCCATCTACTTCTGAAACCTGCCTCTGCTCTTTTTAAACTGCCGTTCCCTATTCTCCTCAGCTGCTCTCGCTGAAGGACGTGTCCATATTTGTTCTGGGTGAGCTGGCGGTGAGCCCCGGTCACTGCCTTTAGGTTAGCTCCAATCTGCAAAGTTAAAAAGCCACATGGGCGGGAGCTGGCGAAGCTGCCTCGGGCCAGCTGAACTTCTGCACTCTTACCCTGCCTTTCATCTCACAGCTATACACTGCAATTGATGTGTACGCCTTGATCTTACTGCGTCGAGTCTGTTCCCCAAAGCACCGTGAATAAGCAGATAATCACAGACATGAGTAGAACTCTATCACAGAAATACTTACTAGGGTGGAGAGACGGGTACGGGGAAGATAAACATGTGCTGAACTAAATATGATTTGAAAGAGTCTCTCGGATGTGTGTTCTAATGATCAGGCGGCAATAATTAATAATAAAAAAGATCTAATAGTGAACTGACTAAATAGTGTACAGAGTAAGCTCCACCTTCTGTAGTTACGTCAGTGTTAGATTATAACAGATTTCTTGTAGTACACATTTTAGTGTGCTAAGGACTATTTCCCGTATCACCCGATCCTTTCCCCCCGGAGGTCACAGATTAAGCGAAACTAGTGAACTGTTCTAAAACAAGTAAATAAAGCGATGCTAACGGAAGCTATCTGTTCAGTCTTAGCGAATTCCCCGAGATAATGACTTCAGCTTCAGGGGGGTGCATTAGCTGGACACCTGCAGTTGGACCGCGAAACCTGGCAGCTTTTTAGCGGAGGGAACGGAGACAGTCATAATGCCTTGTGCAAATGGACCTCCCTCATCATCCCTCAGGTCCTGGCACGAGAACGGCAGCCGTACACGGAAAGAGGAACAGCTACTATATATACCCCACTGACTCCTGGGTAATCACATCCTGCTGTCGCCCAAAGAACTTCTGCTTTAATTGAACTCTTATTAGGTCCGCTGCCAAATCAAGCTCTGAAAACGAGAGTCTCCTCCCAGATGTGCTTTCAGCCGCCCAAACTCCTGGTTAGTGGCTCAGTGGAGACAAAATGAGGTCTTGTTCGTTCTCAGATGCGATCGAATGACTGCGTTATCACTCGGTTTCACCTCTACGCAGACTTTGCCTGAGGACGAAAATCTCTTTTATCGTCTTGTATGTCTTTTGTTTTCGCCGTGCCTTTTTGAATTCAAACCTCTGTAATTGGAAGCAATACAGCTTGAGAAGTGGGGTTTTTTTTCATAAAAACCATTTTATCCGACAAGCAGAACAATTACAACTACATTAAGTTAGCTTTCACAATTCAGTCTGGGGCTAGGAAACGTGAGACTGCAGCTGGTTTAGAAAGAGAGATAAAAAAGATCAAACGAGGGGGAATTTCTTTACAATATATATATAAATAAGTTCACAAGGCTTAAACTTCCCGAATTAGGAGCTAATTAGAAGTGTGTTAAAATCACAAAGGAGAAAGGAGCAGATATCTTGAACAATTAATGAGCTGAAAGATAGAGATCTCATCTCATTTCTATTCATCTATCTTATTTTATCCCCTTGTCGTTCCCGTTGCGTGTTCCCTTTAGCTTTCTCCCTCTCGCTCGTTCCCTCTCGTCAGAGCCAGCTTTCCATTAAGTGGTCGTCCACTGACTGGCTTCGTTTTGAGCCTGGCATCCGGCCATGCTTACAGCATGTGTGTGTGTGTCTGTGTGTGTGTGTGTGTGTGTGTGTGTGTGTGTATGTGTGAATGGCCAGAGGACCACCAGACCTCAAAACATTTTCATGAGTGTTATCGCCAGTGTCACCATGTGCCAATTAGACGTCCATAATTAAACAGGAACTAGGGTACAGGGCATCTGTGACAAAATGTGTGTGTTTGCAGCCTGCACCACCTCTAATACATCGTCACTTTCTTTTTCCTTGTCTGTTTTTTTTTTCTAACATCCACCAGGACTTTTTTTTTTCCTTTTTTTTGTTTTTTTTGTCTACAAGCATCTAAGACACAAAACAAAAGGCTTTTTGTTTTATCTGTAAACGCTGAGTCCCACAATTCAATGAAGAGCTGAAGAGACACTGCGTAACCTCTACTGTCACAATAAATTATACAGGGGATGATTTTTGGCTGGTTGGTCTGTTTATTCTCTTCTGTTACGTTACGTTACGTTACGTTATGTTACATTATGTTATACGTTACGTTATGTTACATTATGTTATACGTTACGTTATGTTACATTGTTATATGTTACGTTATGTTACGTTACGTTATGTTATGTTTTTTGTTTTGTTTTGTTGTTTTTTTGTTTTGTTTTTTGTTTTGTTATGTTATGTTGTTTTGTTATGTTATGTTTTATGTTGTTTTGTTATGTTATGATGTTTTGTTATGTTATGTTTTTGTTTTGTTATGTTATGTTATATGTTGTATGTTATATGATATGTTATGTTATGTTATGTTTTGTTATATTTGTATCATATGCACAGGAATAACTGCATATTATATACATGCCAAATACGCACGTGTGATCATATATGCCAAAGTCCATTTTTTGCATTTCATTACCATGAGTTTTCATTTTTATTTGGCATACTATTTACACACATTTTCATGAGCTTTGCGGTATGGCGTTGTTGTGTTGTTGATGCGTTTAGCTGTAAAACTTTATGTTTTGTCAATGTATTTTGTGCAGTATTTTACACTTGATATTTTACTTGCGTAGGGTATGAAAAGTTTAAAAACTAAAGATGGGTAAATGACACCCTTAACTGCATGTTTTTCTTCCGCTATGCAACTAATTTTCCGAATGACAAATGGGATATTCAGTGAGTAGAAAAAGGTGGGGCTTGATGTCTCTCTTGATTTATTGGCGAAAAGCGGTCTTTATATGAAGAGCAGGGGTTGAAAAAAAGAAGAAAAGAAAAGGAATGAAATTTGTTCGGGAATCACAGTAAATAAAAACTGTTTATAACAGAAAAGTAAACTCGGCCAAGTGCGAAAAGCCCAGAAGAGCCAAAGGGGGCAAATCAGAGAATGAGAATAGCTATAGTGGGTGTTTGACACACAGTATGCATATCACACAACTGTAGTGTGCTGTGCTGATGTAACTCTGTCTCTGAGGTGGAGGACTGCAGTCCTAATAGAATATTGATAACTGATGCCAGCGTGAAAGAGGAAGCATCTGTGACAAAGTGCTTCATCACTTGAGTGTGTGTATGTGTTTAAGCACTTCACTCATTAGCCTGAACAGCTGTTCTAAGCATCACACCGCTTCTTCTAACAATAATCACTACATACACTGGATCCGTGTGTTGCTGTTGTTTTGTTTTTTTGTAGACAAGAAAGGTAACTTTGTGCACAAGGACGCTGGGGATAAAAAAAACAACAACCACAGTATAACGTTTCATTTTGATAATAATTCATAATTTAATCTAATATATTTTTTACATTTCACAGCATGATTTTTTTATGCAAATCTATACTTAGTGCAATAAAAGTCTAATAGCTTTAAATAAACACAATTAAAAGTCTCCCCATTTAGTTTTCTAGGTAAATGTATATGTGCAATTGTCTGTTTTATAGCTCGTACTGCAAATGTGATGGCGGTGGAGAGGAGGGAGGTGTTACAGAGACGCAAACTCTGAGAAGAGGGAGGAGGCTGTTTGGAAAGAAATGAAAAAGAACAAAGAAAGAGAATGAACGGGGTTCAAAGAGGGACTGGGAAAAAAAGAGTGCAAAATGGATAAACAGAGATACAGAACGAGTGTAAGGTGGTGAAAGGAGAATGAGCGTCTCTGTAGGTCTAATTTGCCTTCTCTGATTTAATTTAGTAAATTCCTCAATTTCATTATGCGGAAAACAAACAACCTACTTAATATCGGGAACATGAACAAAGCAAGAAAAAAAAAAGTAGGAATGCATTATTTTAAACCACCTACGCTTGCTGGCTCACTCTGCCTGATTCAAATTAATACATTTAGCCCTTGAACAAAAATATCCGAGACACAAAAATGGCATTCGATAATCAAGTCACGCTCTTTTATTCCAAAATTAATTTGTCATTTCCTGGAAATTATTTTTCCGATTGCAGAATTAAACCTTTTCCAAGGAGAATGTTTAAAAAGAGACTGCATTGACGCATTTATATGATATTTATAAACTGTTCTGGGGTCAGGAACAGGCCACTATGAAGTACGCTGTTTTTGAATTTGATAAAGATCCTAAAACCTTAAAATTTAACATTTTAAAAGGACTTACGTTATTTTACAAGGAGTGAGTCGCCTCATCGGAGCCGACATATTTCGATCACATGACCAGCTAAATATTCACTTTATCTCAATAACCCCTTTATTATTGGACACTTTCACTTACTGAATAAATAAGTCACGGCTGACTGCAAACAGCGCTTTTCTACAATGTCGTTTGTCATTTGCCTGATGCTTCATCCCCATTGCAAGATGTCTGTATCTGAGATGACTGAGTGCACTTTCTTATCTGACTTCTTTTTAAAAGCATTTCCCATTGTGTGTTTTGTGCAGTCCTGGAGCTGACAAAAGTAGAAAGGAAGTCGAGGTAACTCCAAAAGCAGCCTCACGTGGGAGTTCGCATGGAGGGTCACTCCAGGGACGGGACTTTCAACCTCATAAACACACACTGCGCAGTAAGCAAAGCATGCCACACGCGCACAGACACCTATTTCAGTCATGCATAATCAAAGCACAGTCTCCTATGAAGTGCCCTACATCCTGAAAATGCACTAATCCACCGCACGAAGTCCCTTAAGAGTCAGTCAGAGTGGGTCCTATAATAGAGCGCATAGTTTTTCATTAACACGTATCCTCTGTGTGTGTGTGTGCGTGTGGCTAATGGAGCCCGGGCTGGGCTCTTAACACTAGCGCATTCACAGAGGACTTCGGCAGATGGCAGTTCTGGCACTGACTGAAGCCTCTCTCCCATTCAGTGATGCACCAGGACTGACAAGACAATGCATTAACACTCATTTTACTCTAGTACGCTTCTCTACTGGGTTTGCTTCGGGACCCAGATTGGACATTAAGTGGCAAGCCAAAGCGGGTCCAGAATTGTTTATCGTACAAAAGTAAACTAAATTATCTTTAAATAACACATTTCAATGTTTTAATGTTGTTATATTGTATTGTGGGCGATACTTTATCTTGTAATTTTGATTTTATAACCTATCAATATTGGATGATCAGCACCTGACTTTTATTTTATTTAATTTTTTTTACAGTTTTATCAATTCATGCGTTCCATGGGAATCAAATTTCGGTTTTGCCATGTTTTACTGTTTTAGCTACAGAAATACTTTGTGCCAAAACACTGCAGAGTGGTACGACCTTTGATTCCAACAACAGATCATTTACATTTACGCATTTGGCATTCATTTTTATCGGTTCAAGCTTTCCCTGGGATTCGAACCCATGACTTTAGTGTTGTTAGCATCGTGCTGTCTAACAGAGTTGCTCAACTTGTGACCTCAACAACATAATATTTATGCATCTGGCGTACATTTGTGGTATGACTTATAACCTCATCAACATAAAATTTAGGTTTATGCATTTGCCATATTGTATCAATTCAGGCATCAAACCCATGACCTTGGTGGTGCTAGCAGGACAATGGGAAGCATTTTCTTCTCCTATTTATATTGCAGTCTTAACTGTTTATGACTATATTGTATTGCACCATTTGTGTTTCAGGTGAACCTGTATTGCAGTTTTGATTATTTTGTATGTAGACATCAGGCAACCAGTCCATATTGTCATATTGTTATCCAAAGCACCTTACGTTGCATTCAAGATCTAAATTTGAATTCTAATGCATTCCCTGGGAACTGAACCCATGATTTTAGCATCATGCTCTCTACAGTTTGAATTGTAGAAATGCTTAGAGCCAAAATAATACTTTGTGGCCAGCTATTGTAAAGTTAACAATCTTCGACCACAAAATATTTACATTTATGCATTTGCCATAACTGTTAATGCATTCACAGGGAATCGAACCTGTGACCTTCGTGTAGCATACAGACTAATGGGAAGCATTTTCTTTGTCCGTTTATATTTCTCTCTTAAATATGCATTCTTACGTTTAACTGATTTAATTTAGTTTTCCACAGAACATATTTTGGAGTCTTTTTCCTAAACTCCCTTGCTCTCGCTCCCTCTTTTTCTTCCAGCAGCCCCCCCGCGATTATTCGTGTATGTGTTCTTTTCTCATCTATAGAAATGACTTGCATGTTAAATAATTGATCAGCGGAGAAGTGCACCCAGCTCTCAATCTCTTCACAGAGTGCCCGACAGCATGTGAGAGAGAGCTATAAAAATCAAAGAAATAATAATAAAGGCTGAAACAAGACGCCATTGGCATGTCATTCCCCGGAGCGCAAAGCGACTCCAATAAGACGCATCAAAATGTCAGGAGCGCAGCAGCTGTTAACGTTAGCGAGGAGGATATGGGCCCGTAAAGTAAACTTTCCCCAACTTCCCCTCATACGAGGGAGGAGGGCTGATATTATGGAGGATATCAGTATGGAGAGGCAGAATGAAGCGAGCAGTCAAACTGTCAGATGGAGGCGGCCAGACGGAACAAAGACGAACGGAAAGACAATTATGACCGTGCAGCAGAGCCGCGGCAGCATCACACAAACACACACTTGACGTGACACTGATGCATGTCGCATAAACACACGCTCTCTGCTTCCACTACATTTTTGCCTAGTGCGGCTGGATAAGGGAAATTATTGCGCACCTGAACCTGCATAATTGGAAATATTTCCGCTCTCTCTTTGAAACCTTAGGGGGGGACCAATGTTCTGCAGTATGTTTTAGCCCAGTTTCAATTTATTGGAAGAAAAAGTCACCCTCGGAAGGAAAACGTGTGTATGCTGTTGTGCGTGTGCTCAACATAAGTGGACTTATAACCAGTCCAGATTGTTCTTAAATGAACAATTAATTTAGTAATCTTCATTCCGTCTGCCACGCTTTGCTTAAGATCAGTTTAGGGAGAAAAAAATGAATTGTTTATCTTGTAGGACCAATTGAAGTAGAGGACAATTTAACAGTCAATCAATTTGCCTACAGGTAAACGGGCTTCATATGTAGGCCATAAATCACGGAAATGCTTGCAATGATATTTTTAATACGCAAAAAGCTCTGTTTATAGGCGTAATCTTTTTAAGCTAAATTTTTGCGCCGCAATGTCAAAATGTCTTCTTTCACATTTTGGTGAACTTTATATTGGTACATATGTCATAGGCCACGAGCCCTTGTCTTATATAGTCTTCTCAATATTATTAATGCTATACGTGATTTACTATCAGTTATGACTAAATGGATTAAGGTGAGTGGGTGGGTGGCATTTATTTGCCCAGTGTTTATAGTTGCTCAGTCTGGTTTCTAGCTGAGCTATCAGTTGTGATTGAAGATGTCTGTTTAAACTTATATAATCAACAGATATTTCATGGGTACTGTTGAGTTTTATCAGTGTTTGCATGCATATGTATAATTCTGGACCCTGTCTTGATTGTTCTCGTTGTTCTCAAGAGTTCCTCTTGGGGAGAGGCCCAGTATAAGTCCTTGTGTGTGTGTCTTCAAATCGTTCATAAGGAATGAATTGAGCAATTACGCATATGTGTGTAGGTGTGCTAGTAGCCCCTTTTCAATACAGAGATTAAAAGGGACTCAGGTTTGAGTCAGGCAGTACGTTATATAACAGAAAAAATACAGACATTAATCCACCAAAAATAAGGCCACTATGGAGACGTTTGGAGTGTGTGTGTTTGTGTTTGTGTGTGTGTGTGTGTGTGTGTGTGTGTGTGTGTGTGTGGAAGGCGGCAGATGCAATATTTCACATCGTTGTAAAACTCTTGATTCTGATTGGCTGACACATTCCAAAGGTGTCAGTAAATACATTTGCACAGCAATGCGTTGCAGTAGTTTCAGGTCCATTGACTGCAATACACTACACTACAATACACCATATTCGTAACAAATGTTAAGTTGTTAAAAAGCATCTTGAGCTGTTTTACAAGCTTTTTTTTAGTTATGTATGTTGTTGAATCAAATGGTCATTATATATATATATATATATATATATATATATATATATATTTTTTTTTTTTTTTTTTTTTTTTTTTTTTTTTTTTTTTTAATTTTAAATAAATAACTACAGAAACCTTGTGTAACCTTTTCCAGTTAAATGATATTTTTGCATACACAGAATAACGATGTTCAAAATAAGATACAGCGAGATACAGCGAGTGACGGTTCTGTCACAAGCCCCGGGCCATCAGACCATGCTTACAGTTGAGCCCAGTAAATACAGTGCAGTTTTCATGACCACGACTCAAGAGAACAATATTGCAGCAACCAGCATTCTGACAGTGATAACTCAACTAGTGTTTCATAACTGAAGAAAGAGATGGGCAGAGCAGCAGTGGGCAGCCAGGGGCGCTTCTACAGACTGACACAGCAAACAGAATATCACAGCTCTCTCTCTCTCTCTCTCTCTCTCTCTCTCTCTCTCTCTCTCTCTCTCTCTCTCTCTCTCTCTCTCTCTCTCTCTCTCTCTCTCTCTCTGACTTCTTTAGTTGCACTTTCAGTTGCAGTAGAACTTGTCGAAAAGTCTGTAAAGCCTCTCCTTCAGGACAAAAAAAAAAGAATATTATTCACAATTTTAACCCCGAAAGCCCAGGGCTGTCAATGCCTGTGAGTTCTTCATACAACCGGTGTGTTTTGCAGTTTCATGCTGACAGTTATACAGGCACGTGCCCATTCTGTCGGGAAACAAGTCCTGGATCCCACACGTTCTCAGGTATTCCACATGACTCCAGTGGGAGAAGTGGAAAAAGTGAAGGGGAAGTACAAAGCAATCACGATGCAGTGTAAAAAGGAGTTAAAATAGCGTCGTGTTCAGAAACATGCGGCTCGCTTTGTTCCTGTCTGCATGTGTCACTGCTTCATTTATTTTTCATTTTCATTTTATTGATCATTGGTAATAAATAATCGAAATGATTTAATGAACATTTCAAGGACAAGTTTGTCATTTTTTTGATCGCTTCATCTTATATTTTGAGGTTTGTTAACTCCATAACAATAAATAATGTTCTCTTTCAAATACATAATTAGCTTTTTGAGGCTTGCCAAATGAAACGGTGAAACTGTCATCTCTTTCATCTCTGCTGTAGGTCTGCCTCAACATTAATTTAGCCTGAGATGTCAGAATGCGGTTTATCAACAATAAACGCATTAATTGTCTGAGACGGTGCTACCAACAACCTTAAGCAAGCTTCAAAATACACCTGTTTATTTGAGTGACCCAAAGCATAAATGATGATTTAAAGTAGACTCTCCCGTGGACTGCACTGCCCTCTAGTGGCTGGAAAGTATGTGACACACTTTCGATCATTAATTATTAGTCGATTTCTTTGCACATATATGCTATTGATATGTTTTAAAATAGAAGTCTTTATATCATCTGTACATATATAATTTGAGCTCATGTTAGTAGTAACTGGGCGTTCATTCAAAATTAATTACATTTAAGCATTGCTTTTGAAAGATTGAGTATTAAATACTAAATTATTATAAAAAATATTTTTTTAATCTGTTGGTCTTTACTTTTGAATGTGCTTTTATAACTTTCGCCTTGCAACTTTGATTTACTTATTCATTTGGGGGCGATACAATTCACGCAAAAAATGAAATTTTGCTGAAAATGCATGCAGGATGTAGAGGGGTTTGTTTCTTTATATTTACATGGCTTTCCCTGCAGTGGATCCTCTTTAGTGAATGGGTGCCGCCATAACGTGAAACCAAACCGCTGAGAAAAAGGTCACCTTTATCAACTCATCCTGGATAGCCTGAGTACATTTTCAGCCAATTTTCATTTTTTAGGTGAACTGTGCCTTTAACAACAAAAGTCCATTGAAACCGTGCTACGCTGTAACATTAAAATACAAAGTTGCACTGATCTCATTTTTAATATCTGACTGGCAGATTAAAGGACACACGTATATCAGAGGCGCTGATTTGTTGCCATAGGAACTTCACTTGTCCTTTGGTGCCATCTGTGATTGTTCAGAAACCTCTTTGTACTCAGCATGCTTCAGTTTCCAACTGTTGTTAATCCAGCATCTTAGATTTAAGCCGCCGCATTAGCCGCCGTTTTTAATTCGGATACGTTGTATTTACGCTCTAAGGCAAGAAGAAAGAAGAAGAATCAATTAATAAACATCATCACCAACCAGTAACTAAATAGCAATAACACACAGTAGACGATCTGAACCTCAAGGCCTAAAGATGTCACTTTATTAATAAACCAGCAAGCAAGGCTGAAAAGAAACCGGTGTGTTGAGTTACATAAGACAGCATAGCAGGACTAAATCAGTGCAGGCTGACCATGTACCTGTCCCACACAGTAAAGACATTCAGAGCAACAGGCTAATGTGTCCAGAGACCAGAAGCAGTCACTGAAACGAGGCATGATAGTGACTGTGAAGAAAGAGGAAATGGTGTGGAGTAATGAATGAAGTGACTGTGATGACGCAGCCTCCTGATTGGACGAGAGGTTTCAGAGCTTTACGAACAGAAGTTCTCTTCCTGAATCAAACGATTGCCTGAATTCAGAATAGAGTACTAGCACAATACATCTTTTTCAAAGCTTTAAGTAAATTGAAGATCACTGGATTGTGTCTGACAATTCTGTGACATTTACAAGCAACGTCTTGTTGAAAATAATGTCTACACCGCAGTAAATCAATAAATAATTAAATAAAAGGAGGGGGAAAGCATATATACAGTATGCATACTGCACACAGTGACACTGAATTTAAAATGATCAGTAGTTTATCAGAGTAGACAGACAGAAATAGTATTTTCTTGTGAAGCTAACTTCAGTGATCTTTGTTTTATTTACTACTTCAAATTTTTAACAGAGTGTCTTTTCATTGTTGTTGCACAGAAACCTCAATTGCAACCTGCCACACAAAATTGAATAAAAATGTTAAACATCCATATAATTGTATTACACGACTGCCGCTGTCTATATTAAACGCATATTTAATAAGGGCAATGTGACAGTGTTAAATATATTTAGTTATGCATACACTTTTTGGCCCGGTGATAACTTTTAGCATAGATCACTGAATCCAATTAGACCAGTAGCATAAGTTTTGATATTTTTTGATATTTTTCCTTTTTAAAGCGTGATTCTTCTGTAGTTATATTGTGTACTGAGACCGGTGGGAAATGAAAAGTAGCAATTTTTTTATTATTACGCCAGAATGAGAGTATAGTTTCTAAACCTATTGGCCTAGACTTGACTAGTAAACCATAAAACTATAAAAGAGTTTTTCGAATAGGAAAAATATCGAATCTCTTTGGTCTCGGGCTTTTTCCTTTAAAAATAGCACACTATGTAGGATGCTAGTATTCCATTCCAAACACAGTAACTGTTGGACATGTGAGGTTATAAGTCACTTTGTCAGAAGTGCTGGTATTTGAGTTCACTTTATGCATCTTTTATGCTTCTTACATAATAATGAAATGCAAACTCATATCTGGCCTTAACATTTCTGATGCGTTATATTATGATGTGCATGTCACTGATACAAAATGTTCTCTTTCCCATTCCTTTACGCAGAGATTGTATACGTTCGTGTATTATGCAAATATGTAGACACGATACACATTAAAAAATTGCGGATGCACATGTGAGTAAATGTAATAAAAAGTTCAATATCTATGGTATCGATGAATAGCTGTACTGGAATATAAGTCGAAGCATCTAGAAGCCGCTAGAAGAAGCAAAATGACATTCCACACACACTTTTAAGATCTTTTGGCCAGGAGCCAATCAGCATTCATCATGAGGCTCAGGTTTTCACCACCTGAACTGTGATTGGATGGCTGCATATTCGGTGCGTGAATTAGCCAATGATTTCAAGAATCCTCCTGAGAAACGTTTGTCGTAAGGGCTCTAGCATATAGAATATAGTCTAAATCATTTATCGCTATCGGATTTTTAATAAATACATTTTTCATAAGCGCCTTTGGGATATGGAATAGCTCTGTACAATGTGCAAACGCAACAAGCACTGTGCTTACACTTCGGACTAGCACTGCTGATGCACTGTTTATACAAATACACACGTGAAAAAAATGCCTTTTAGCACTGACCGCGTACTTGTACTAAGAAGTAACCTTTGAGGAAATAATGAAAGCACTGATGAGCAAGAGATGGTGGGGATGGAGAGATAAAACGGGGGATGTCCGTCGGGTGACGTTAAGCACAGCGGGTGAACTGATAGTCCAGTGTCGCTTCCTCACAGGGTAAAGTCAAAGGTCAGGTCAGACTTTGCCATCTTCTGTCGGTAAACGGCATCGAACTTTTCGTTCATGGACACGGTGAAAATGTCCTTCCAAAGCCCAACACGACCTGAAGCAGATGAAAACAGAGTTAGACTCTTCCGGAAGCATATATGAGCAAAGAGAAGAATTCTTAATGTAAATATCATGCACATAATGATAGCTTTTAAATGGTACAACCAAAAATAACACTTACAGGAATTGCATCAAGACACATCCAAACTGTATTACATGTGTATAAATCATAATAATGTTTTTTTTTACTTAATAATTTGTTTTAGTTGAACAAAACTCCACATTTCTGCTTCATTCCCTCCAGAACAGTGGCCAAGCCTAGTATTATTTTATTTTATTTTATTTTGTACAGTTTTTTTGACAGTCAATCCCAGAACCTTCCTTAAAGACTTGACCTCACCCAGACTCACCTTTCTCGCATTTTTCCATCTTCACGTTAACAGTATATCTTCATGCACACTTACAGTATAACAAATCCCTACTGTATGGGGTGAGATTTTTCAGCGTCATGCCAAGCCAAGAATCCCATGCGCTAAAAGAAAAATAAACAAGACACAAGAAAACAACGACGAAATCGAACTAAAGTGCAAATAATAAAAAAAAAAATCTGAAATGAATTGCAAAAACCTTTTTTACATAATGTTTACCGAATAATAAAACAAATAACAGCACAAAGACGTCAAACAGCAACAGAAATAAAGATGCAGCACACATATTCACCACATGATGGCGCTGCCCGACAGTCCTTCCTTTGTATGACTGCTGAGCCACATGAGATTTCTCTATTTAGTCATACAAGGGGATAGATTTCTGTCTGGCAGACATATACATGCATGTGAAATGTGTTAAAGTTCACTCTCACTTCTGGCCTGCACTTATCACTGCATGCATCCGTCCTTGGGAAAGACTAAAGATTTCTCTTGCCCAAGAAGAAATCTCTGGGAATCCATTTTTATGATAGGCTAAAGAAGGTATAGGGTCAGCGTGCTTCAGGTCATGTTAGCTCAGGGAACAGAACATGCAGTGAAAGACAGCTAATATTTTTCTATATTCCTAGTTTTACATTTTTATATATATATATTTGTGCTGTTTTGTAATGCACATCAAGTTATGATTAATAACGTTTTTTTTTTCAGGCATCTCTCTCTTACCCCGGCAGATGGACAAGGCTTCGGAGTTGCAGCACTGCTCGATGAGTTGGTTGCAGCTCTCCACCATGCTCTCCAGCTGGGCTTTATCACACGAGATGCCCAGAAAGCGAGCCAGCTGCTCCACGAGTCCCCAGATCCTCCAGAGAGCAAAATTATGGGCGGCAGGAAAGGTGGAGAGACGGAGAGAACGGCAGTCTCTTGGTTATGTAATCGTGACTCACACCATGGTCTTACACAGATGACTACATCAAAACGTAATGAGCTTACATAATTAACTTCAGTTTTTTTAATTATTTCAGGGACCCCGAGGTCCAGGTGACTTTTTTTCCAAAAGTTCTGAATCCAAAAAAAAAAAGGAAATTGCTAGCAGTGCATTATACAAAGCGTCATATTTTCTGATTTGCACTGATGTACACTATTTAAATAAGTTATTCATTTTGATATGTCAGTTAGTAAAAGTTAAATAAATGAATATTCTGAATATTCAATACTTGATTTTTACAATTGTTGAGTTAAAGTAATAACTTGCGTAACTTAATAATTTTTTTTATTTTAGTAAATAAATATGTTTTATTTAAAGTTTGGAACATTAAAGCAATTTAATCAATATGGCTTAATTCTTTAACATTTAACAATCAAATGTTTACTTTATATTTATTTAACTTTGTTGGCACTGAGAATTAAGGAAGAATAGTTATTTTTATATTTTATTATATTATGTTATGTTATACTGTTTTATATAATATCCTTTATGTTTAGCATATAGACTGTCTGTTTAATGAACTACAGACTTTCTGGAACATGGTGTACTATCTATAGGCTCCATTTCTATACGTTAGTCTTTTACATCAGAGGTTATTCCCCTGTCACATGCCGTGTGTCTCTGTTTGTGCTTGCCTGCTGGACTCTGAGCTCTCCTAATCACGTTCCTCCATAAAGATATGGAAACAACATACTTAAGCAGCCTGACAATCGGTGATTCCCCTGTATTATGCATAATTAACACTCGATTTCTAGGAACCGTTGCCCTTATAAGACATGAATACAGCTGTTGTGTGAGAAGGAAATGTACTAGGAGTGGATATCGGTGATTAGGGACCTCTTTGCACTGATACTACGTGGATAAAGAGTAGATGCGTGGAGGTTAAAAAGAGACCGAGTGAGAGGAAGAGGACGTTCAAAAGACTATATGTGACTCTGTGATACTGTATCGAGTATATAAAGCAGAATGCATGCAGTGTCTTTGAGATCATCTTTGCATCAGTTTGCAGGAAATTGAATTAAATAATACATTTTTGATGTACAATTTAACAATAATTTTAGTAATTGGAATAAAATATAAGTATTAGATTAAATGCAATAATTACAATAAGCAAATTACAGAAAGTTCTTGAAGTTAAATAAAAGCTTTACAAAGATATTTTGAAAATAATAAAAGTGTCAAAAGTAACATTTAGCAATAAATGCTTGCAAATCACATACAAAGCGATTTTTTTTGGAATCTGAGAAAAGCCAAAAGGGTTAAACTCCATACATGGACACTGCATGTGTAGTGTATAATGTAGAATTCTATTTGAAACATAGCCATAAAATAAGTAGGAGGTGTGTGTGTGTGTGTGTGTGTGTGTCAGTACCTTGTACATATCCTCATATTTCAAGAAGAGAACATTAGAGTCCATGCGATGCTCCCAAAACTCCTGAACGTGCTCAAACCAGGAGCCGTATCCCACTACGGGGTCACACAAACAAGATTAAGACAAGAACACTTTCCTCTCGAGAAAATACAGCGTTGGTTTTGTCGAACGTGTCTCACTCACACTTGTCGTTCATAAACCTCCTGCAGAACTCCTGAAACGTTCCCCGGTAGCTCATGGTTCGTAAAGAGCGATGAAACTGGTAGTAGGACACCACCAGATCTTTAGGGTTCCTGGCCATATAGATCACCTAGAGGACATGCATTGGTGCGTAAAGGCATATTAATACCAAAAATTGTGCTCTTTTTAAAGATCTGTTCACATCTTAAGCATAGTAGAAAAAGTGTTTAGTGCTCAAGAAACCTTTTTTGTTATTACCAATACTCTTGTGGAAACTGTACTACATGTTACGATTAAGTCGCGATGAATATGTTAGTTGTGTTTTCCAGCTGACCTTGCCTTCTCCATTGTGCATCGCTGTGGGCAGGAAGCGATACGGCAGGTGGCTTTTGATCAGACGAGGCGATGTCAGTTCCTAAAGAAACACAAAACCTTATCAGTCCAAGAGGTCAGGAGATAAATAAATGTTATTCCCGCGCTGAAGGCCACAGTAAAGAGAGTAAACACCTGGATGATCTCCAAACCCGGCTGTGGGTATTCCAGCACAGGAAGCTGCTCATCAATATTCATGAGCCCGATCTCATCCGGGTCCGCACCCTGACTCACCAGATATACCACCTCCTGTAACAAACTCGTACCTACATGCACGAGAGGAAGAAAGCTAAGTTGTTTGGTATGAATTATTGATTGCCAGCTGCACTTAACTGTACAAACATGCATTTACCTAAATATGGCCTGGGGTTTAAACTCATTCTTTGGTGAAGTGTGTTCGGTTTTTTTCAGTTTTGACCGTCACGGCTGACAAGAGTCAGCCCGTCCATTTGATGCAGATGCTATTATACGCTTCACAAAAGAGCATATTCGTCTTGCCCCATGATTTCGGGCTGTTCGGGCTTTGCCATTTTTGAGGTTTCTGCTTTGCCAAACTCCCTAACAGTACAATGGCGGTTTGATTACACGCTGAGCTGGGTACAAACATGTTCCTGTTGATCTTTTAGCAGAAATCGTCTCTACGGACCAACAGGAACACGTCGCGTTCCGAGAAAATGTTTTACGAATATTTATTAGCCGTAACAAATTAATTGTAAAAGTAATTCTGAAAGGGACAGAGCTGGTTTAAACGCATGACTAGCATTAAACGTTTGACAAAGCAGCCTTTAAACCCCAACAAGTCTTGTTCGGATACCCTGAAAAGCATTTTTAGTATTGCATGACTATGAAAGAGTATCAAGGTCCCCTTTCACTTCTTCTTTTTTGCCCATTTCACATGAAACATCTACTTCTGTTTAGTTACTGCCACCTCAGCACAACACTTATTTGTTGACTATAAGGGCTTTTCAAGAATACAAAACCAATGTAAAATACAAGCATGACCTTGAAATGATCATAAAGCGACTCTTTCACTGTCACTCAGCAGTTTAGTTTACTCTTGGCTGGCTTGAGAGCATATACGTAAGCAGAAATCACGTACGCATGCTAACTTTACCATGAACGGCACCGCCGAAAACAACCGTACTAGGGCCAGTATCATAATCTGTATTTGCTGCACAGAAACTTCTTGTCTTGTGTTAGGTACTTTAAAGATCTGTGACCAATTAATATTTTAAGGACATGACAACAAATAAAAGGAGGTTTTATCTTTCAGCACGATGATGACGTTTGGTTTTAAATCAGTTTTCAAGAAAACGCCCCATCAGTGTCACACGGCCACTTCCTCCAACTAAAGCGCACAAAGTGAAAAGCGCTAACAATTTTTTTTTTACCTAAACTGTCAATTTAGAAATTTCCTGGCGTTATATTCGGGGGAAAAAGAGAGAGTTTAAAATTCTGAAAATATTTAATGTGGACAAAATGGAGCTCAATCCTGTTATAAGAGGCATGAGAAAAATCAAGAAGCGTGTAATGTTTGACTCTGCCGTTCCCATCACAACGATCAACAAGGCCATGTCTGTTTACTCTGCAGATCCGTGTGACTCTATTGACCTGTCATCCATCAGAGTCCGCTGGAGACACATTTCTGAACTCAATTACACCGATGCTGGTGATTCTGAGAAATCAAGTGATTATAAACCCTCCCGCTATCCTTCTTAGTATCCTGCTATCTGTCCATTCCTCAGCTCATCTCTTCATAACTGCGCAGTGGTATCTATATCACGTTATATAAACAGCTGCGTCCACTTAGACAGCTCTTGACTGTGCTAATATTGCTTATAGGTCTATGACGATTTTCTTAGCAATACTTTACTTTTTCATAACAACAACATTGAGAAATGTTTATTATCTAACTCACTCGAAAATAAATATTTGCTGAACATTTCCTCATGGTCTCGCCATTAGTAGCTGAATTTGTTTCTTCTTCAGTACAGATTTAGATCAATGTAGCATTACATCGCTTGCTCATCACTGGATCATCCGCAGTGAATGGGTGCCGTCAGAATGAAAAAAAAAACAGCATTAAAGTGCCCCTATTATGCCAATTCCAATATTGCCTTTCATGCAGTGTGTCATGTAGCTTTCTGTAAACGATCTGCACAGCTGTAAAGTCGAAAAAGTGCACAATAAATAAAGTTACGGTCTCCCAAAATAAAGAATCGACTCTTTACAGCCTAAACGATTTGCTAGTAATTTGAATCTGAATTGTAATGCATTCCTGTAAACCTATTGTAGGAGACTCCCAAAACTTCATAATGGCATAACAGGGGCACTTTAAAGTGTTTTACATTTAATCTATTGCTTATTGGCAAATGAGTCCATAATCCATAATAGCACTTCTTCCAGTGAAAACCAATCCACATCAAAATCTCCAAAACCATTTGTTTAGAACTGTTTTAGACCCTTTCCCGCTTATAAACGGTGCTTGATCTGTGCATATTTCTCTCCTGATTCAGACAAGATGACTTTCGGAGCAATATTATACGTAAAGCAACAGTTTGAAGTTAAAACCGTGAGGCTGAGTAAATGTTCAGCACATTTTCATTCAGGGTGAACTGTTCCTTTAACGAAATGAATTGCTCATTATTTGTTCGTTTTAGTTCAAACGCACTAAAGCAAGGGAACCTGCTTTCTTTTTGGCGACATTCAAAATAAATGTGGCTTCTCGTGTGAGAAAGCAATATAATGCATCTGCACTTTCCAGTCTAAATTGTTTAGTTTTGTTTTATCACAGGAAGCAAAAAGACCTGTAAATGTGCGTTTGTTTTCAAGCTGACTTATTGCACAAGTAAATCGACATAGCAACAAGCATGCGTGGGAGAGAGAGAGCGACACAGCGCCCCTGCATGCGGTGACTGAGCACGTGTGGGCATGGAAAACATTTCACCTCGCTTTGTTTTTAAATCTCTCATCAACACATCGCAAACGCTCCCAGTGCTGACTTGTCATTCTCATCATGCAAAAATCGCACGGCCTGTAAAATAATAAACTTTCCGCCTTATTTTGTTAATAAAAACTCATCTGTTTCCTACGGGCCTGGCTCTCGTGAGACTGTCAGGGAGGACCGGACGTGATTAGGTGGGCCTGGCTGCTTTCATAATGCGAAACACCTCTTATTTAAAATCAATAATATTTCCGACGTCACCCAGGCTGTTGATGAATCGTGCATAAAAGTAAACATCTATTTATTTCTCTATAATTTGGAAAGCGCCGTTTTACTAAACAGGCAGACTGCGTAAATATGCATATAAATATGTTTAGCATAGCCTATTGACAAGCTATCTAAATCATACTGTCTACAAATAAATGCAAAACAAAAGCGGCGTGCACGCTAGAGATGTCAGATCATCCTTTATTTTGGTGAACGCCTCAGATAACTGCATCCTCTATGAAGGAAAAGCATGCACGTGACAGGCGTTTTCTGACGTTTTGATACCTGATTTGGGGTAAGTAACGATCCATATGTCGCTACTTCTTAACGAAAAGTTGGCGATCTCGTCCATCTTGCCCCTGCAGAAAGGAGGGAGCCGAACTCCATGATACTCGAAGTATTTGCTCTCGTATTCGATCGGGGTGCTCGGCGTGTCCACCTCGCTCTCCGCCATCCTTTCAAACGACTGCGACGCGAAAGGCTTGAAGGGGATCGCTTTTTAAAAAGGCTCGGGGAGAAGAGGACGCATTTGATATCCAGCAGCCGCTGATTGTTTGGCGAGGACGTGCCGCTTTGCGTGCGCCTCGACCTTCAGCCAATCAGGAGGAGGAGTGGTGATGTAATGGGGTCCTCTCAGCATCAGCACCAGTCGTCTGGGCGGATCCTCGAGCAGGCCAGATGTTCATCACCGGTGTAAATAAACAACACGTTTCTAAAAGTCGAGCAATAATGCTATAATCTTTTTTTTTATCACGTTTGTCTGCTTTCTTATTTGATCAGTCATTGCATATTGCACATTTAAATATAGCCACGTATAACTGTATTATTACAATATAATCAAATTGCCTGTGTGTGTGTGTGTGTGTGTGTGTGTGTGTGTGTGTGTGTGTGTGCGCGCGCGCGCGTGCTTGTTTATGATACATTGCAAAGACCAAATGTCCCCAAAAGGATTGTAAAATATGACATTTGTGCAATAATGCAAACAGGGTATGTTTAGGGTTAGGGGTTAGAAAATATCGTTTCGTCAGTGCAAAAGTACATATTGAGTATTTAGTCGGCTATTAATAAAGTGCACACTAATGTTTGTTAAACACGAATATCACATTATAGAGTGTTAAATGAAGACAAGTTGGAGTGTCTCGAAATTAGAGGAAAATTGTTATTATTTTAATATCTTAGGAAGATTTTTGCCACACATTTTACTATTAAAAAATGTATTCGTTTATTGTATAAAAAAATGTATTGGTATGTGAATATTAAATAATCAATTTAAAGTGTGATTGTTTTAAGTGTCATCATCTTTAACGATTGCGATTGGTCTGTCGCGACCTATCTTGAGAAAAGTAGCACCAGTCACGTGACAACGTTGAACAGTATACATAACAGTATATGCGCCACGTGCAAGCCCCGCCTATTTAAGAATTTGCAAACAGAGTTTCTTTTTCTATCGGGCTGCGGCGCGTTTCCTATTGGCTCCAGCGCTGACGGACGCGAGAGCAAAAACGGCACGCAACAGCAGCAAGCGCTCCTTCTCCACGGAGACGGGCAGAGGATATGATCCTGGGACCGACCCGAGACTGAGCCGCGGTCATGTTTGATTTAAAGGGAGGCTGGAACCTCTCGTTCGCCGGATGCGGCTTTTTAGGGGTCTACCACATCGGCGTCGCGAGCTGTCTTCTGGAGCAAGCGCCTAACCTGATCCGCGGGGCCACTAAGATCTACGGAGCCTCCGCGGGGGCGCTCACTGCATCCGTGCTCACTACCGACGCCTGCTTAGGTATGAAGATCACGAACACTAGATCTGAAGTTATCCTTCAGTGCTTCCTTCTGGTGATTAGGGCACTTTGGCATTTTCATGTTAATACTTGACTATAGTGACTATAAACAGTGTTTTATGACTAATACTTTTATGTGTACTAATACATATATATATATGGATAATGCATAACAAAGTACACAGACACACATTCACTCAAAATGATTTACTTGTGTACTTTACATGTAGTATACATATATAGCTACTTATAGGGGTGTTTCGTGTTGTCCTGTAATAGTCACCTATTCATTATTCTGATTAAAATAAAAATAAATTATTATATTCAAATTAAATACAATTGTAATAAAATGTTTTTGTGGAAGCGGTGTTATTTTAGTATTATTTCTATGTTATTATAGTATTTATTCAGAGTATTCTGAGTAAAGGTGTGTAACAAATAAAATTATGATTGTATTCATTTATTGATTCATGTTTTGAATTTTGTTACATGCATTTTCCGTGTTTGTTAGTTTATTTTATATTTCTATATTGCTTTGCAGTTTTTTTGTTTTATTATTATTATTTAGCATTTATTTCGGTTCACTTATTTATGTTTCACGCCCAAAATATTTGAACCGTGTTATCTGATTTATTTATTTATTTATTTAATATTTTCCCTAAAACGATCCTCTATGTGTGATCCAGGAGTTCTTTCCATTGGGTATTTTATCAAGACTCGGAGAAATACAGGTGGAAAGTGTAAAAAGCAGGGAAGAACGAGTCACTTTGTGTTAAAGCTTTTCGATTGAACGCCGAAGAACTTTAAACTGTGCTGTTTGTGCATGTCATGACTTCATTCTTTCACTTTCATGTCATATCTGAACTAGAAAGCTGATGCGGACTCTCATCAACCTTTGGTTTATTACAGGTTCAGAGATTGTGTGTAGGCTATTGGTAAGAGCAAAGATTAAAAAAGAAACAAAGAATGTTCAGTGTATCTGCATTACAGTTTTTTTCCTTTGATGCAGAGAAATGCTGTGAAGACGTCATCAATGTTGCCAAGGAGGCACGGAAGCGTAATCTGGGCCCTCTGCACCCAACATTTAACATAGTGAAGGTGATACGTGGAGGGCTGCACCGCGACCTGCCGTCTGATGCGCACACGCTGGCCTCTGGTCGACTGTGTGTGTCCCTCACGCGGGTCATGGACGGCCAAAACGTTCTGGTGTCCGACTTCAGCTCCAAAGACGAACTCATCCAGGTGAGAGCTTCACTTTACCATAGCAACAGCTCAGAATGAGATTTTCTGCCACCGCTTTATATTACTCCGATACCTCACTTTTATCTAGATGAAAATGATTTAACGGGGTCATAACATGACGTCACGCTCGTTCGCTCTATCTTACGATGAATTCTCTGTAAAAATGAGGTCATGACATTTTATTCCCAAGAATCATCAGCTTAAAAGCCCCAGCGTGTTAATGTACTAAATATTGTGGTTATAGCTGTCAACAAGAGTGCTTTCACATTTTAAAATGTTCAGTTAAGTTTCCTAAAAATCATAATTTGGTAAAGTTCACAAAAAAAAAAAAAAAATATATATATATATATATATATATATATATATATATATATATATATATATACAATAAAAAATATTATATATATTTATATATATATATATAATAATAATTTTATTTTATATATATAATTTTTCATTTTTATGTATAAAAATACTTTTGCAAATTAAAATAAAATAAAAAATGATTTAATAAATATAAAAATAAATTAAACTGAATATTTAATAAAAAGTACAAAATAATAATAATAATAAAAATACTGTAATAGTATATATATAATACTGAAAGAACACTATTTCTTAGCTTTCTCTTTATTTTGTGTTTGTCTTTCTCTTTCTATTTTCACTTCATTCCCAGGCTCTTATTTGCAGCTGTTTCATTCCTGTATATTGTGGTTTAATTCCTCCCGCCTTCCGTGGCGTGGTAAGTATTAAAGTTCATAACTTTAATGGTGTGATGTCATTTTTTAACTTGAGCCAATCCGTGTGGCATTTTATGAGGTGACACGGCTGGAAAGTTGGATTATTTCACTTGGGAGAATTAGGACACACTGCAACAAGAGTTCATTGCACTTCAAAGAATTCAGTCACTGGGGCAAACTGAACTAAAACTGGCCTTAATAAGAGAATTAAGCTTATGGTTTTGTAGAGCACTTGCACAGAACGAAACCAGCCTCAACCCCATACGCTGTGCGTTGTGTACATTGTGTTCTCTAGAAAGGGGAGGAGACTTCAATGCATAGAAATAGTTTCGAGGTCAAAGTGTTCAAATAAAGGTTCAGCTCTGTTCGTAATAATGCTTACAGCTCAGCAGTGTTCGTTATTTGCTTACTATGTTCAAGAATTCGCTACAGGTCATACTTTATTCATACGCATTCATGACCTGCGTTGAAAAATTAAACCCAGATTAATGAAGATATCAAAACTTTTAAGTAGGTTGGGCTGCGACTAGAGTGGTTCACTGAGTGAAGTTTGGCTGTGAAGTTGACCTATTAAAAGGACAAATAAAGGCGGTTATGCAAGTGTTTTGGTCTGATCACACCACCGCCTTGTTGCTGGTCAGTCTTGATCAGACCACAGTGACACTCGCAATAGCCAGCAATTCCCAAATGGCTTATTACAAACAATACATTTCCCATCAGGGATCACGAAACTATCTGGCTTTCATTTAATCATTAAGAAGACCGGGTGAATAAAAAAAATGTCTTTATATAATTTTAATATAGTATAAATTGAATATTTAAACATTAGTGCTGGAAAAAAGTGGGTCTTAAAGCTCTGTTATTAAAAATAAAAATAGGGTTTATATAAATTTATATTTATTATTTAATTGTTCTGTTGAACAGTGGAAATCTTGGCATACTAAAATTCTTTTAGGCAAATTAAATATTTCTGTCTTATTAATTTGTCATTTATTTTTTATTAGAGACTGCATGCAATATTTCTACTCAATAAATCTTTTTATTTGTAATTTAGAAAAAAATG